>NW_020925579.1:1146088-1361290 GCF_003984885.1 Neopelma chrysocephalum | reverse complement strand
TTCTCTTTCTCTTTCTCTTTCTCTTTCTCTTTCTCTTTCTCTTTCTCTTTCTCTTTCTCTTTCTCTTTCTCTTTCTCTTTCTCTTTCTCTTTCTCTTTCTCTTTCTCTTTCTCTTTCTCTTTCTCTTTCTCTTTCTCTTTCTCTTTCTCTTTCTCTTTCTCTTTCTCTTTCTCTTTCTCTTTCTCTTTCTCTTTCTCTTTCTCTTTCTCTTTCTCTTTCTCTTTCTCTTTCTCTTTCTCTTTCTCTTTCTCTTTCTCTTTCTCTTTCTCTTTCTCTTTCTCTTTCTCTTTCTCCTCAAATAAATGAACTCTTGAAGGTGCAGCATAAATTACAACAAACTCAGAAATATAAACAGACAATGAAATCACTTGTACAGCTTTGTTTCTGACATTTTGTACAGCTTTGTTTCTGACATTTTGTGAAGGAAATAGATTCTGCGATATACACGTTCACATGTGACATAACAATCAAATAAACAGCATTTATAGGAAATCTTTAATTGGGGTCCCATACTGCTACTGCCTTCTTCCCTATCTCTGAGCTGCAGAACGTTAGAAGGGCATTTTATGCTGAAATGCACCCATCTGTTCATTTTATTTAGAGCTTGCACCCTTTTGCCATTGCCTTTCTCAGGAAGTGACTAAGCCTAGCACTGACGGGGTAACTTTGCCTTTTTTTGCCTCAAACGCTAATAGTATTTTCTCTATTTTATTACAGTCTCCTGAGATTGTGACTGATTTGCGTATTCTCTAACAATTAACGATGTCACTTTCCCAGTGCCTTGAAAACAGTTTTCAGTTTTTTCCTTGGCAGGCCTCCAGCAATTACCTCCCACATTTTCTGCTGCAGTCCTTTTTATTACTTTAATGACAAATAATTGGACAGATTCTGAGTAATGAGGGTGAGAGCCAAAGGCCTGTTGCATAGAAGATGGCTGCTTGTTACAAGACACTTTTAGTGGTCTGTAAATCAGATAGACAAGTAGAGTAATGATCATCTTTCAGTAATGAGACACAATTAAGAATTGCTGCAGCAAATGACAGAGCAGTCCATTGAAGAATAGCCTTCCTCTTCCTTTTTTCCAAAGAAGATCGAAGCTTAATTATAGCATTGCCATTTGCAATGCTATAGTTAAAGTTGTGTCAGCATTTCCATTATGAACCTGCTACTTTCAAGGGTTTATAACTCCCATGAAGAAAAAAAATCTGCTTTGAGCTGGAAATTTCCTTGCAAAGACTTTCAGTTTGTTTTTTAATTTTTATTATTTATTTATTTATTTTATAAAGTGGACCAGCTCCATGCCTATTCTAAACCACAGAATCACAGAATATGCTGAAGGGACCCACAAGGATCATCGAGTCCAATGCTTAGCCCTGCACAGGACTATCCCCAAGGGTCACACCATGTGCCTGAGAGCATCATCCAAATGTTTCTTGAACTTCTCAAGCTTAGTGCTGTGACCACTTCCATGGGGAACCTGTTCCAGCGCCCAATCACTCTCTGGATGAAAAACCTTTTTCTAATATTCTGCCCCTCTTCTTCCTCTCATGAGGAAGTTGTAGACCTCAATGAGGTCTCCCCTCAGTATCCTCTTCTCCAGGCTGAACAGACCAAGTGACCTCAGCCGCTCCTCACACGGCTTCCCCTCAAGGCCCTTCACCATCTCCATTGCCCTCCTTTGAACATCCTCTAAGAGCTTTCTTATATTGCAGTGCCCAAAACTGCACACAATATTCAAGGTGAGGCTACCCCAGTGCAGAGTAAAGCAAGACAATCCCCTCCCTCGACCTGCTGGTGATGCTGTGCCTGATGCCCCCAGGACATGGTTGGCCTTCCTGGCTGCCAGGGCACTGCTGACTCATATTCAACTTGATATCGACCAGGACCCCCAGGTCCCTTTCCATGGCACTGCTTTCCAGCATGTCATTCTCCAGTCTGTTCGTACATCCAGGGTTGCCCCAACCCAGGTGCAGAATCTGGCACTTTCCCTTGTTGAACTTCATCTGGTTGGTGATTGGCCAGCACTCTGATTTGTTGAGGTCTCTCTGCAGGGCATCCCTGCCTTCAAGGGAGTCAACAGCTCCTCCCAGATTTGTGTCATCTGCAAACTTGCTTGGTGTCCCTTCCAGTCCTGCATCCAGGTAATTTATGAAGATGTTGAAGAGCACAGGACCCAAGATGGAGCCCTGTGGAACCCCACTATTGACAGGTCAACCATCTGATATTACCCCATTCACTATTGCCCTCTGTGCTTGACCCATGAGCCAATTGCTCACCCACCACATGATGTGTTTATCCAGCTGTGTGCTGGGCATTTTGTCCAGAAGGAACCTGTGAGAGACAGTATTGAAAGCTTTGCTGAAATCCAAAAAAATAACCTCAACTGGTTTCCCTTGATCAGTCAGGTGTGTTACCTTGTCATAAAAGGAAATCAGGTCTGATAAGCAGAACTTTTCTCTCATGGTGCTATGCTGCTTGTAACTGATGACAACCTTGTCTTTCAGACATTTTTCAACATGCCCCAGAATAGTCTTCTCCATAAGAACTTCTGGAACTTCAGTACCAGGCACTGAAGGGAGACTGACAGGCCTGTAGTTTCCACAGTCCTCCTTCTTGTCCTTGAAAACTGGGACAATGTTTGCCAGCTTCCAGTCAGCTGAGACCTTTCTGGATTCCCAAGACCGCTCCAGTCCCTTCATCATCTGCATGGCCCTTTGTTGGACTCTGTAGAAATTCCATATCTGTCTTGTACTGGTGAGCCCTGAACTGCACATGGTATTCCAGCAGTGACCTCAACAGAGATAAGGAGAGGGAAAGGATTGTCTTCCTTGATCTGTTGGCAAGACTTCTTATGCAGCCCAGCCCAGTATATCCCTGATGTTCTTTGCTGCATGGCCAAGTTGGCTCTTGCTCAACCTGCTATCTGTGATTGTCTGCCACCATGCACTGCTGCAGGGGGTTCCTGCCTAGGGGCAGGACTTTGCACTTTGTTAAACTTGAAGAGTTTTCTGCCAGTCCATTTGCCCAGCCTGACAATGTCACTCTAAATGGCAGAATGCATGACCCTCTGGCATACCATCCACTCTTCAGAGTTTTGTGTCATCGGCAAAATTGCTGAGGGTACACTCTGTCCCATCATCCAGATCATTAATGAAGATATGAAACAACAGGAAGCATACTCTGCTAGTCACTGGCCTCCATCAAGACTTCACACCACTAATCGCCACCCTCTGGACATATTTTCAGCCAGTTTTCTATCCACTTCACTGTCTGCTTCACTGTCTGATACTTCATTAGCTTCTCTGTGAGAATTTTATGGGAGAGAGGGTTATTGAAGTCTAGGTAGGAAATATGTGCTTCTCTACCTTTGTTATTTCTCTCCCTTTATTGTTTCATAATAAAAAGTTATGAGAGAATCACAGAATGGTTAGGCTTGGAAGAGATCTTTGGAGGTCATCTGATCCAAACCCCTGCTCAAGCAGAACTGTCTAGACTAAGTTGCCAAAGGAGTATGTCCATCAACGAAGACTCCAAAACCTCCCCGCGAAACCTGTGCCAGTGTTTAGTCACTATCACAGTAAAGAAGTGTTTCCTGATATTCAGGAGAAACCCTTTATATTTCAACCTGTACTCATTGCCTTTTGTGCTGTCAATGTGCATTGTATCCTTTGCACCCTCCCTTCAGGTGTTTATATGTATTACTGAGTGTAGGTAAACAATGTCCATTGGTCTTCCCTCCACCTGTCTACCAAGCCAGTCATTTCATAGTATAACTTTATCATGTTGGTCAAGGATGAAATCTCCTTTGTGAATATGTGCTAACTACTGCTGATTACCACCTTCTCAATCATGTGCCTGGAAATGGTTTCCAGAATTAGTTGTTTCGTAACTTTCCAATGGATTAAGGTGAGGCTGACTAACTTGTTGTTCCCTGGGTCTTCCTTGCCATTCTCAAAGACAGAAGTGACCTTTCCTTTTCTCAAGTCTTCAGGCAGCTCACCCAATTGCCATGATCATTGAAAGGTTATTGAGATTGACTTCAAATCGGCATCAATCAGCTTCCACAGTACTTATGAGTGCAAGCCATCTAATGCCACAGATTTAGGCAGGGACTTAGACAGTCCAGTCTGCTTAAGTATTCCTAACCTGTTCCTCTTGCACCAGGGGCAACTGTTCCTTGCTCCAAACTATCCCCCAGGTGTCTGGGGCCTGGTACCCCTGAAAATCAGTTTTGCTAGTGAAGACTAAGGTGAAGAAGGTATTCCGTACTTCAGCTTTTTTCCATATCCTGTGTCACTAGGTCACCTATTGTAGAGAGCAATGGTCCAGCTTCTTCCTAGTTTTCCTTTTGTCTCCTATGTACTTATATAAGTCCTTCTTTTATCTTTGACATCCTAGCAAATTCAATTCCATTTGGACTTTAGCTTTCCTAACTTCATTCTTGGATGAAGTTTCTCTATTCCTCCCAGGTTACTTGTTGTTCCTTCCACACTCTGTATGCTTCCATTTTGTGTTTGAGTTTGCCCAGGACATGGATTTGTTCGTCCAGGACATGGATTTTTTCATCCATGCAGGCCTCCTGGCATTTATTTGCTTGACTTCATACTAGTTGTGATGGACTATTCTTGAGCTTAGAGAAGCTAAGTTTTGAATATTAACCAGCTTTCTTGGGTCTCTTTTCCTGTCATGGTCTTATCCCAGGGAATTCTTCCAAGCAGATTGCAAAAATGGTCAAAGTCATCTCTACTGAAGTGCAACATTGTGATCTTGCTTATCACCTGTCTTCCTGCACTCAGGATCCTAAATGCTGCTGTCTCATGGTCCCTGCAGTCAAAGCTGCCTTTGACCTTCACAACCCCCATGAGCCCCTCCTTGCTGCTGAGTACGAGGTTCAACAGAACACTTCTCCTCAGCTTCTCTATCAGTTGAAGCAGTAAGTGATCATCAATGTCCTTCAGGAATCCTCTAGATTGATATTGTCCTGCTGTGTTGTCCCCCAGCAGTGGGCCAGTGGTTGAAGTCCCGTAGGAAGATTAGGACCTGTGGATGTGAGACTACTCCTGTCTGCAGAGGCTCTGATTCCTGACCCTTCCTGGTCAGGAAACCTATAGCAGACACACACTATAATTCCATCTTTGCCTGTTCTGTCTTTAATACTTACCCAGACAGAGCTCCATGAACTGTAGTTGCTGTCTCCCATAAAGGGGAACTTCCCCTCATTTTCTTCCTATTCCATTCTTCTTAAAAAGGCTGTATCCCTCCATTTCAAGACTCCAGTAAGGGAAAGCATCCCAACACATCTCCATGATTCCAATAAGACTGTAGCTCTGCAAATGCACACAGTCTTTATTTGTCATGTTTATTCCCCGTGCTGCATACATTAGTATATTGGCACTTTAAAAAGACATGTCAGCATGTTAAATATCTGGAGAGAGTTTGGGAGATTTCTCCATCATGGTACCTTGCAGGCACTTCCTTGGTTACATGCAAAAAGCCCTATTTTTGTTAATTTTGTGATTCTTTGCTGTCACATCATCCCAGGACCTTTGCTTAGCAATACTATTGATTGCTTCCTCACAGGACTGCTGGTTACTCTCTCCCTCACTGCCATTCTTAGTTTAAAGACATCTTTATGAGGTTCATCGTCTCATTGGTGACAGTAGCTTTGCCCAGCTCAATGAGGTGAATCCCATCTCTCTCAGGCAGACATTGATCATCAAACAAGGGTTCCTGGTCGTAGAATTCAAAACCCTGTCACCAACACCAATTCTGCAACTAGTTATTGTCCTACTAGTGCCCATCTTCTCAGGAGAGTCAAGCATGCTTGTGCTTATAACTTTGCTAAATAAACTGTATTTCTTCAAAATATTAGTTGGCAATATAAATTTCCTTTTGCTGTCATGTGAGATTCATGTATTCTATGTACTTTGGATGATACCTTATTTGGAAGTACCTGTAAGAGCTGGGGCTGGAAGATAAAATCTTTAGGTATCTTAGACATATTGCTGTAGATAGTTCTGGTTGCTTCTTTTGTGCCCTCTTTAGAGTTCTGCGTATATTTAAAAATAGCACTACACAGGTCAAATGCAAATCATAGGCTCATAGAACCATAGAATTGTCTGTATTGGAAGGTACGTTAACGATCATCTAGTTCCAACCCCCTTGCCCAGAACGCTCAGAGCTCCATCCAACCCAGCCTTAAACACTTCTGGGAATGGGACATCCACAACTTCTCTGTTGACGCTGTTCCTGTGCCTCACTACCCTCACGATAAAGAATCTTACAATAAACTTTTCAAACATAGGTCAGCTCTTTGGGAAGAGGGGGAAATGGCATAAAATGTTTTCCTTTTTTCCAGTGAAGTAAGCTTTGTAGACAATAAGGAATATTTCTTCTTTATTCTATAATCTGTTAGAAAAATTTTTGCCTATGCTGCGCTTTCATGGCTCCTTTACCAGCTAAAATGTCAAACTTGAATCATTCTAAGTGTGACATGATGCAAATGGCATTGGAAAGAAGCTATGGGCTATGTTTGATCTGTGTGGACTGTGTTCATTGACTTCAAATGCACCATTGCAAAAAATGAGTTTGCTTCAGCAGCTATGCAATGTTAGCTCTTCAGCAGTTAGTGAGTAGATTGATTTGATCAATAAAGTCTGAAAATGAAAGGGACTTATTCAGCATATGTTGATCCATTTAAAGGTAAATAAAGACTGACTTCCTCTTTAACTGCTACCATGCAGGAAAAAAGGTGATTAGAATAAAAATAAAATAAGACTGTGCCATAACTTTGAGTTATTTGAGAGCTTTCTACAAAATCTAAAGCATTAGACTCATAGCTAAGACTATGTTGAGCAGACATTACTTAGAAGTTGTTCTTAAAACTTGTTCTATCCTTGCCCTTCCTTTTTTGCAGGCAGTACGTCTGTATGTGTGCATGTATGCATATATAACTATACGTACTTGTTAAAAAATATCTAGAATTTTCATAGCAGGTGGGCCCTTCTTTCTAATTGTAATGCTTCAATGCCTTTTTAGTCTCAATTTTCACTGGCAAGATCTACCCACCTGCCTCTTGGATCCCTAAGCCTACAAGCAAAGTCTGTGGCAGTGAAGCAAATAAGGGATCACTTAAGTCAAATAGAGATATGCAGTCCATGGGATGAGATGTGAAGCACCCAAGAATGATGAAGGAGCCAGATGATGTCATTGTGAGGTGGCTCTCTATCATCTTCAAGAAGATAAAGCAACCCTTTAAGGGGTGTTCCTGGTGGCTGAAAGAAGGCAAATGTTGCAACCACCTTGAAGATAGGCAGGAGGTAGGATCAAGACAACAACAGGCAGCCTGGAAAGGTTAAGGAACAAGTCTTCTTAGAAGTAATTTCTGAACACTTGTGGATCAAGAGGGTAATTGTCATATGCTAACATGATTTTACCAAGGATAAATAATACCTGACTGACTGACTACTTTCTGTGGTGATGCGACTGGTACTGTGAAAAGGCAGTGGGTATTAGATATTTTCATTTCCAAGACTTTTGATGGTCTCCCAGTATTATTATCACCAACTTGGTGAGACAGAAGTTGCTCAAGTGAACGTTAATTTATTGGAAAATTGTTTGGACTGCTGAACTTAAAGAATTTACACCAATGGCACAAAGTCCATTTAGCAACCAGTAACTAGCAGAATCCCTCAGGGATCAACACTGAGAACAA
Source organism: Neopelma chrysocephalum (assembly GCF_003984885.1). NCBI lineage: Eukaryota > Metazoa > Chordata > Aves > Passeriformes > Pipridae > Neopelma > Neopelma chrysocephalum. Next base: position 1,353,576 of record NW_020925579.1, on the reverse strand, counting down.
AACTGTTTAATGTCTTCATTAATGTCTTGGATGATAAGATGGAGTGCAACCTCATCAAGTTTATGAACAAAACCAAATTGAATTTAGTGGTCATCACACTGGAGGGCAGGGACCTTAGTCAAAGAAACCTGGACAGACTGAAGAGATGGACAGGCAAGCATCTCATGAAGTTTAACATCATTGCAAGTCCTGCATCTGCAGTGGAATAAATTCATGCAACAGTGCAGGCTGAGATCCAGCTGGCAGGGGAACAGTTCCGCAGAAAAGGACCTGAGGGCCTAATGGACAATATGCTGAGTGTGAGTCAGAGAAGCACACTTGCATCCTCAGCTGTACTAGACAAGTGCAACTAACAGGTCTGGAGAAGTGATCCTTTCTTTGTCACTTATGAGACCAAGTGCGCAATGCTCTGTCAAGTTTTGGGCTGCCCAGTACAAGAATAATTTTTACACAGTTAAGGAAGTCCAGCAGAGGCAACCAAGACGGTCAGGGGACTTGAACAGACAGCAGAGAGAACTGTCTGTTCAGCTCAAAAAAAAAAGATGGCAAATGGGAGACTTTGTTGCTGTCTTATAACTAGGTAATGTAAGGGTAGAGAGAAGATGGATCCAGACTCTTCTTGGAGATACACACCGGCAGAGGCAACAGACATAATTTGGATTGAGGAAAATTTAGATTGTTAGAGGTTAAGAAGGCAGGTTTTTTGTTTCTTGTTTGTGTTTTGTTTTTTTTTTTTTGTTTTTTCCCTCATGTAGGTTATCAAATCCTGGAACAAGTGAACAGAGAGGATGTGGAATATCCATCCTTGATTTTGTTCTAGATCCATTAGGCACATCCCAGAGCAGCCTGACCTAATTATATCTGCTTTGAGCAAGAGATTTGTCTAATGACCTCTGAAGATCTGTTTCAGACTAAATTACTCTGTGATTCTACAGATATAATTGGAATTCATATTAGCAAATGTTCAGTCTTGCAAAAATTGAACTCTCTGCTTAAAAATTCCAAACTAATATATCTGTGGCATACCTAAGAAAACACTCACTTTGTTAAAGAACATACAAGTGATCATTTAAGAAATGGGAAGACCCAGTGCTGAGTATATGCTTTTAAAATGTCCAGAAGGATTTAATGTACAATCCTAGCATGAGGCTAATCTGCTTTATATAATTTCTGTTCCTTACATTTTCCCTATTTTTTTTAAAACAAACAGCACATGTCTACAACCAAAGTTGTAAGTAGATATGTGGAATACTTATTAACAATTTGAGACTAAATAAGTTTTCTATTCATTACCAAACCATTTTCTCTAGAACACTTCTCAAAATTAATCCCTGTCATGTGTACATGTGTATACCAACATGCATCTTCTAAAGACCAGCAATTATCCTCATTTCATAACTTCTTGATACTTTTGAATTTGGATTGTAATAAAACAATATATTTTATTCAGCAGATTTGTTTTAATCTAATTACAAAGGTGAATAAAAATTGCTGCATGCTGTTGCATCTAATGTGAGTTATCTATTATTTACACCACATTTGCTTTTAATATTCATGCAGATTCCCTTTGACATAACCTACTGTGTCACGGTTAATCCAATAAAGATAAAATATAGCTCAGCAAAACACCAGTCGATTCCAGCATTCTGGTAATTATAAAAGACTATTTCACACTGGTTCCTTCAATCAATGCATTTCCCCTTGGATAGTGTTCTTCTTTGAAGCTTTCAATCCTCCCAGTGGATTCAGGGGAATATTCAGGCACTTTTTTAGTCTCTGGGCCTCCAAGGCAGTTCAAAGAGCAAAACAAGCTATCACTGGTTTATCCTCAAAGGCTGACACTGTCTTTTTGATGTATAGTGACTTAAAAAGTCATCCCTAGCAAAGTATGTGTTTGCTACCAGTCTATTGAATCAGCCATTTATGAGCTAATCTATATGCAATGAGCACGCCTGCGAACAGATCCAAGGATAGAACACAGTCTCCTGCTGGACCTACTATTGATTTGATTTCCCTCTCTAATTCTGTAGTGGTTTTCGTGTCCAGTTATTGAAGCAACCTTTTACCTTATGGAATAAGCATTGCTGTATTATTATGACTGTGAGTTTATGTGCAAGAGCTGAGGGCTAAGATTTTGGGGTGTTACAGTTCTGGCAGGACTTGCCTTTGGCTTGATCCTCTGCAGTCCCTGCCTGCCAGGGCTCATGAGACACACATGCAGTGCTGTTTAAGTTTTGTTTTATAACTTTTAACTGTAGAGTAGCCAAGGTTGAGGCAGAAATATCCAAATATGGATGATTTTATACTTAAGATCAACAGAGGTCTTTCACTTTTTTGTTGGTTGGTAATTGACAATAACTGACTTTTATCACTTGATGTGGAAATATGAGTAATTTTTACATATTCCATGTACTACAGTCTGGAAGAAACAAGTTAGCACCCGTTAAAATGTAGTGCCTGTTTTTTGTAGGAATATTCCTTGGTAGTTCTTGCTAGAGCTAGGAAAGACACTCAAGATTTGTACCATCACACAAAAGCAAACTAATTAAAAAAGTTTTTACCTAGGGAAGAACTTGATATGTTTTCTGATCAGTGGTTGTTTACCTCTTACAGTGATGGTGGTGGTGATTGTCCTCCACCTTGCAAGCACAAGAAAGATAAACAACTGTGGATCCTGTCTGCTTGTCACAGAGCAGCACTCTAATTCTTAATGATGGTATGCATTGGCCATTTTTGTGATCACAAAAAGGCAGAAACAGTTCCCCTGTAGCTTTTTCTGCATCTTTTTTTTAGACAGAGTATGTCTGAACTCACTGAACCATATTATGGTGTCTATCAAGATCATATTTCCCTTCAGTCTTGTCCTGAAGCATAGCCAGTGACACAGAGTGGATATGATGGACAGGGGAGATAAGAAAGATGATTCGGTGTGATCTTCTGATATGCATTCAGTTTAGTGTTTTTTGGAAATACTTTTTTTGTGACTGCCAGGTACAAAGTTATGTTTCCACTTATCCAAAGATTAAGGAAGACGGATCAGGAAGAAAACACCTGAACAGTGAAGGCAAGAAGAGATCATGCACCACATGCTTCACAGTGAATGCAGAACTGGTCCATTTGGCAAAGCAAGTGGATTAAACTGGTTTGGGTTTGGGTTTTTTTATTATTTAAAAAAAAAAACCCTGAGATATTTTTCTTAATAATTTTTGATTTTGTAAACATTTATTTTTGCTTTCTAGCTTTACTGTGTTTCTACTTGTCTATTTGACAAGCACTAGATACAAAGATATTAAGTTACTCAGTGGTATTCAGGAGACTTTGGATTCAGAAACCAGCTGTTCTAGGCAACTGGGGTTACTAGGATGACTTTCATAATGCCTTGAGAAATGCCATCTTTTCTGCTCGGGAGGACTGAATCACCACCATTACTGCAAGCACACAAGCCATTTACAGATGTCCCATATGGACTGCCTTGGATAACAGATGAGGAATTAAAGAAAACAAGTGAGCATTCTGAACTAGCACTCTTGGGTTAGGGAATAGTAGAATGGATGTTTATGTCATGGTTTGAGCAGCCTCAAAATCCAATTCTTGATTCCTAGCCCCCCTCCCACATCTCAACCCCGTGTGAGATGGGTTTTCCAGATAAAAACACAAGACTCAATATGGGGGGAAGGAATATATTACAAGACTGTACACATAAATAAATACGGTAATACACTACAAACAATCTTAACTCTATTTCTATCTCTACCATGACAATAATATTTACAATGGGCCAAATCTCTTCTCCCTCTAAATAAAAGTCCAGGAGAGAAGAAGAAGAAAAGACCCCTTCCAGTCTCTCAGCAGCAGGTCTCTCTCTAGGCAGCAGGCTCTCTTCTTCTCTTCCATCGGCAGAAGCAGTTGCTGGCTCTCTGCCAGCACACACGAGGAGGGTCTCCAAGCCTCTCTCGGCCCCTTGTCTTCAAACAAGGGGTCTTTCCGTGGGCTGCAGTACCCCAGACAAGGTTGCGTCACCACGGTCATATCACGAAGCACCGGGGTCTTCGTGATGGTCTGGTATCCTCAGGGGAATCCAAGCCCCTTCACAGAGCTTCTGTCCCCTGCCTCAAGATGGCTGCCAGCTTCTCTGAAGCCTGGCAGCAGTGGGGGGGGGCCAAGGTCACCCCACACACACACATTCCTTTGGCCGTCCTGGCTTAGCCCTCAGGAGGCCATGAGCTTCCTAGCTCCTCTCAGCAGTGCATACTGCACTCCAAGACTCTTCAAGTGAGTCCAGTCATCCTCCTCTCTCTCAGAGGAGTCTCCAAGGGAGTTTGGGGGTTTTGGTTGTCCAGTTCTTACCCCGAAACTCTGTCTCTGTTGCTAGCTCTTTTCTCTTTTCTTCAGACAGCTCTCTGTCTGCCCCGGCTGCATACCGGCTTCTGCTGCTCCTGCGGTCCTTATCAGTTGGCTCTTTGCTACTGCTCTTCGGACGCTGCTGTTCTACTGCTGCTCCGTCTGCCGCTCCCAGCGTCTCCCACTGCTGCCTACAGGGGAGAAACTCCCCCAGCTCCTAGCCACAGGCACTCAGCTCAGCTTCAACACCATTCCAAGTCCCCATAGCCCCCCAGCCGGGGGCTGGGGGGGGGCAAAGCCCCCAAGGGGCTCCTCGTGGCCTCACCACAACATGGCCACCTCTTCTAACAACCAGTTTTCTGGTCCAGAGAGATATGTTTATATTTTGCAGGAGCACTGATTGGGTCAAACCCCAAGGGTCACCACCCCCTCGGGGGTTACCACTTTTAGCTCCAGGGGGAAAACCTGGTTCAAACCACTACAACTATATCCCATAATTTGTGAACTGTTATGGAGAAGATTTACCATGTACACTAATATATATAGAGTACATTTTAAAACTTTTGAGTATATAGTTTGAAGCATGCTCTTGACCTGAAAAATTTCACTACTGTATGTAACCCGTCTCAGGAAAAAACCAAGAACTGCAAAGCAGCACTTCTTCCCCTGAGATTAGTTCAGCTGGTCAGAGCAGGGTGCTACTGATGCCGAGGTTGCAGGTTCAATCCCCATACGGGTCACTCACCTAGAAAGTGTACTCAATGGTCCTTGTGGGTCCCTTCCAGCAGAATAGTCTGTGATTCCTTCTCACTCTCCTATCACCTCCACATTTATTCTACTTTGTTGCGGGACAAGCAGCTGCCAAAATTTTCACCTACTGATACTTCTCCCAAGTCTGATCCAGAGTTACTGCTCTGGTTTGCTGCCCATTTCTGGAGCCCATCCTCTACAGTGTACATCTGTCAGTCTAGAAAATGTGCCTTAGAAAGCTGGGCTTGCATGTGAGGGTAAAGTCCATGTGTTAGAAAAGCAGAGAGAACTGGGAGTTTAGTAAAAAGTGTGGCCTGAAGGTAGGCTGGTTTAACTGCCTGGGTATCAGGGATTGGATCTTAGAATGGGTAGGTGGAACTGCATGAGCAACATAAAACAACTGAAACAAAACAAGCAACCAACAACAACAACAAAACACCGACAGGTGAAAAAAATCTCATACCTCTGTTTTTTTTTCATATAGCTTGGGTACAGCCAACACATACTATAGATATCCTTTAAAGAATCTTTTCTATTATTTTTGTATCATTTAAGCCTAGTTTGTAAATATTAATGGCTGACACATATTTTTCTGTTCTACTGTTTCTGATTACTCCAAAGGGAAAAATATTTTCACTCATACCAACTAGAACTTAAACTTCTTCTGCCTAATACAGTAAATATTTTGAACATCTACTCTATACCAGTTTATTCTTTTGCTCCCAAGTTTACATAACTTTTAGAATTAAAATGTAAAATAAGATGGCAGAAAATCTTTTCAAATTCCTCCTTCCTATTTGAGTAAAGATAAAAGTACACATGCTAACTTGACAGAGCTTTTTATCAGATCCTGAAGTTTCTACAAAAGCTAGTTGCTGACCAGAAACTAGGTCACGCAATTGTTCTTCAATAAAGATGATCTTTTGATGTGTCTCAGCAGCAGCCTTTCTATAACAGGAGTCCTGCCGTTTGAGCTCTTCACAAATTGAGCTTCATGCCACAGATATTTCTTTTGCTTTATTGAAATTCTTCCATCTGACTTGAGTTTTTTGATTGATGTGTCCCATTTACACCACAAGGTTATACTGTGCTGTTCATTTATTTAAATATATTTTCAGATGGACTCTCCTAAAGTTGAAAACTGTGTTTAGAATGACTTCTGCTAAACTAACACCTGAGATATATTATGTATTACTAGAGGGGGACACTAAATATTAATATGACCAGACAACAAGTGGTGACAAACAGCCACAAAATTCAGTTCAAACTGATCTTCTGTGATAATCATGAGCATTTTTGGGAACCTAATTTCTCAAGAACCCATGGTTTTTAAACTTTCTAATGCTAAGAGGAAATGAAATACTTTTTGTTTTGTTTTGGTGTCTGCTGAAACTGACCGTTTTAGCAAATGCACGATGAAATATACAAAACTCATTTGATCAGGTACCCCTTAATATGAGTATGAATTATGAATCAATGAAAGAAACTGTCACTGACTAGGTTCCCTTGGGAACCTTCATGATAGAAACTCTTTGATTTTAAGACTAATATATGAATAAAACTTTTTACTTCAATGCAAATAAGCTAATCAGTTTTGATGACTCCCATCTATTAAAGCTGCTGTTGAAATCATTCAGCCTGGGTATAAATATATCAACACTTGGTTAATCCTGTCTGCCTCAACATTTTTGAATACATAAGCTGTTATAAACCCCCAAAATATTTATTTTGTTAAAGGGCAAAATGACTGGCTTTTTTTGCCTGTTGTTCTGAGATTAGAAATTTAAGCTTTGAATAACAACTATCCTGCTGTGCTTTTAGCATGGTTAAGGAAAAGAAAACACAGTTGAACACTTCTATACATCAACAGAAAAATTTTAATAAGGTGTATGCCTGCTTTTATAAAGTTTAAGCTGTTTAATGTCTTAGAAGAACCATAATAAATTTGCAGTTGACTATGAATGCGTGTAAGATCCACCTCATATTATCATTGAAGCAAGAACTTAAACTCTTACCTATCCACTGATTTTGTTCAAACTTAATATTAAGGCTTACTTATGTAAAACTAGCAGCAATCCCAGCAGAGTGACTTTTTGTTTTGTGTGTTCAGATAGAAAATATCTCTGCACCTTCAGAAACATTATAGTTCTTGTACACTGAAGAACAGAGAATATATTTTATTTCTTCCTCCTGATTTGCAAAAATAGATGAACTTGTGTTGACTTCTACAGTTTATTTGTTAAGAGCAGTTCTGGGATTCATTTTTTGCTGAAACCCAGTGTGGGGCCAGTGCTAGACATGAAGCACTCCAGAGACTACTTTGTGCCCCAGGAATCTGATGTGTTCTTGGCTACCTTGAACTGTACAGCTCAGGATGGTCCTGTCCTGAGACCTCAAGCTCTGAGGTAAGGAGAGTACTGAGAGCTAGCAAAATGTAAGTATATTGCTACAGGCAAACAGTGGATGTGAGAAATTGATCCTGCCATGGGCAAAAGGTGTGTATAGAAAGGGGTCCTTTCAAGCCACATTTTAAGCAGTCATTTCTGTATCTAAGCTTACCAAGGAAATCTGCCTACTGAGGGCCAGATCTATATCTATGACTACTTGCAGAGTTAAAAAGGTAACCCTTAACCCCTGTATTTTGACGATTCAGCAAATTCATGAACTTATTGCTAATACCATTTGGTAAATAGAAGGAAGTATATTCCTCTTTAAGACTCAAAAAAAAGCAAAAGAGGTAAAGCTTTCATGAATAATTAAAAAATGAAGCAGATAAGTGAAGCAGACCTTGATTTCTGTTGTATGACAAATATGTAGTCTCATTAAGTTATATTGTTATTGAGAACTTGGATATTAGAAAATGTTGTTATCCTTCTAAGCTAATAAAAGGAAAAGAGAATCACCTCAACATGTATCTGCAGAAGTGTTAACTGCGTTGCATGATTTCTTTTTAAGGAAGTCCAAGTGGGAACAGTGGTGAGACATTCCCAGCTGGTAGATAAACCTCCACCCATTCTCCCTGTCATTCCTCCCAGTGAGAAAGGGGTGAGAATAGGAAGGGCAAACAAAAAAACCCTCACACTTGTGGTTCAAAATAAACACAGTTTAGGAAGTGAAGCAAAGCTGTGCATGAAAGCAAAGCAAAATAAGGCATTCATTCACTACTTCCCACGAGCAGGCACTTGGGAAGACAAGTGCTGTAACCCAAAGGGGATATTTCATTCTTCTTCCTCCTTTCCCTGAGTTTTTATTGCTGAGCACAATGTTGTATGGCATGAGATATCTCTCTGATCTGCTGAGTTCACCTGTCCCAGCAGTGTCCTCACCCACTTTCTTGTGCAACTCCAGCATAGTCACAGCAGGGAAGAGCTGGAAAAAGACAAAACCTTGATGCTGTTTAAAAACCGTTCAGCTATACCTAAAACACTGGTATGTTATCAACTCCAGTTGTGAGGAAAAGCATATGCTGAAATTATAGTTATATTAATACTGCATGCTGAGAATGTAGCATAATTTAGCAATTTTGGACAACATTTGTTAGGTAAAATATTATGTGAACTAAATGTGTACTGGAAATTAGGTATACAAATTCACTTTGATGGGAGAGAGGATTTTAGTCATATGTCTTCTATCTGCTTTGAAAATTAGGGTTGAATGGAAAGGAATGAGAAGGAAAAGGTATTGGTCTTTCAGAGACTGTAAAAAATATAATGGGGGAAAGGCCAACAACTAGCTGATTCTGCATCTTAATAGTAAAGTCATGAAAATCTTGTTCACTTGAAGTAATGGCAAGCACTTTTGTGCTAATAATAGAGGGGAACTAACTTGCATCATGTACTGTAGCTTCTTAGTAAGGTTAACAAACTACATTAACCATTCACTCATCTGTAGCTCATAATTAATCACTCCTTGAAAATTACATTGTATAATAAATGAGGACAGACATGATTCATTAAAACTTCTAATTAATTCTATTTAATACTATTTCATAGTTCATTGGTAAGTGCTGAGAGAAAGATTATGCTATAGGATATTTGATGCATTACTGAAAAAGAATAAATAGGACAAGTATAACTTAGAATGCAGCATGAATATTTGCCAATGTAAATACCAACTGTTTATCTCTAGTGGTGTTGGATCTATACTTTGTGTCACTTAACATCTTCACTTCCAATTTAGATTTCCATTGATCTATAACCCAGTTGTAGAAACGAATCATAGGCTCAAATCTTGATTCTCTTCAGAACAAGTATAGTGTCTCCTCCCCTGTCAAATCCTCTAGAAAAGAAGTTTAAGAACAACATTTGACTCATGGTGGGACCAATCTTTTTATTGTGAACATCTGAAGATAAAATTTTGAACAAAATGATAAAAGCTCAGTAATTAGTGTGCAGAGCTGAAAAATGCTCTATTTAAGTGCTTTAAGCTAAAAACAGTGATGCAGACTAGGAAGCACAGCTGTCTGAAAATCAGTTTTTGTAGGAGCTCAAAATTCTCAATTCTCTTCATATGCTTCCTTTTTACTTATTTCAAGAATCTGAAATTCCACCATGAAGTAGCATAAGGTTCCTCCCTGGCTTTACTCTGGCATTTTCAAGAAACATGATACTCTGTTCACAAAAATGGGCTCTTGTCATCAGTGCTGACCTCAAAGATACAGTGGCAGTGTCCTTTTGCCTCTGAGAATTCCAATTATACTATCACTGGATGGAAACAGCAGGCTTCCAAAAGATTTTCTATGCAAGTTCAAATACGCAGATAAAAGTTCAAAAAAAAAAAAAAAGAAAAATTTTTATGACGTTGTTGCCTGAAATCTTTCCATTTCAGCTTATTTGACAGTGTCTTATTTAACCTCAGTTGGTCCTGTGACAACACCTCTCTGTAGGGGCGTCTGAGGTACGAGGGGACATACCAGGGCAGAGATGCCCAAAGGAGCATACGCCGAGATTTACAACCCTGTTGGATAAGGAGATCACATGGTTCAGGGATATAAAAAGGAGCGGGAGATTCAAATAAAGACTCTCTGATTACACCACCTCTAGAGGGTGTACTGTATTTCTTTATCATATAAAGGCAGTGACACGTGTACGCTACATCTGGCGCCCGAACCGGGACAGAACCTATAATAGTTTAGATAGCTTAGCCTGTAACAGGATATATATCGGTAAAACTCCGGGTATCACCTCAGTTCTATGAGGTGGGAGTTTTTTGACCGAAAAAACCAAGACGTCTTTAATCGTTGCCTTGGGGGTGTCCAAGGAATGAAGTTAGTTAGTAAGCTCAAAAAATTATAGGGAAAAGTGCACAGAAGAAAGAAGAAAGAAGAACACACCGACAGATAGGAGCGGCAGACAGCCGGAGAGAGCGGAGAGGGTCCAACACAACACCAAAGCGGTGAGTTCAGCTGAGAGGCAGCCCACGCGGCTAGGACTGCTCCCTGAGTGGCAGCGTGTCCACAGCTCGGAAAACCCGGGCGGTGGAACACGCTGAAACCACTGGGAAAGCCCTGCCGCCCCGCTGCCACGGCTGAGCCAGCCGCACCAGAGCGGCCCCACCGCTGCCCATACCACCCCAGTCCCACCGCGCGACCCCCGCATTGACTTTCTGCCTAACGGGAAGCCCTGCAGCTCCGCGCAGCCCGCCGCCCCTACATGCGTTCGCCACCACTTCTGCCGAGCCCCGCGCCGGACGCGTCCCGCAGCCTCCAGACCCCACGTCGCCTAGCGAGTCGCAGGACCTCCGGAGCCGCTCCCCACCGACCCCCGGCTGTCTGTAATGACTGCGCTGACCCTCCGAATCGAGGAAAAACTGCCGAAAGCTGCCACAAACCCAGAGGGAACCTGCTGCTACTTTTCGCACCGGAACACCGTTTCGTCGCCGCTTTTCGCCGGAGAGCCAGCCGCCGCCGGAGACCAAGCATGCCGCGCTGCCACCGTGCTGAGCCCCGCGCCTGCCAGCGGCCACCCATGCCGAGAAGGAGCCCCATCGCTCGCCGCTGCTGCCGCTGCTGAGCCAGGGAAACCAGCCGACCAGAACCCGGGAGTAGCCAGCAACTACACAAAGAGTTTCCGCCCGCATGCATCCACAGCGCCGAGAAAAAGGTAAAATGGGAAGTTTTTCTCCACCGAAATCTCGCAAGACACAGATGCACTGGCTATCCTTCTTAAGCCATATCATATACAAGCCATGAGGGGCGAACTGACAGAGCTTGTACATTTTATTAAAACAGCTGTCCCTGAACTGCCATTAGTTGAAGCCCTTCACATACAAATATGGCAAAAAATAGGGAACCTTGTAAAGCTAAAAGCTCGGGGGGAGACCCCCCAGGCTAACAACGCTTTCCCAGCATGGCAAATCATAATGTCTGCACTACACAGAGCCCACGAACGGACAACACAAGCACATAACACCAACACACACCCCCCCGATTACACTGCTAGCAGCAGCCCGACTTTTAGGTGTAGGAACACAAACGCACAAAGTCTGGTGGGGGGGGGTGAAGGGAGATGTTCGTGAGTTAAGCAACAGGTCAGAAGCCAAGAGCCAAAGGGACGCGGGCCATTGGGAGGGAACGGAGCCTGTGATGTGAGATCCCCATTCATGGGATCATCACAGAGGGCTCCGTTGCAGTGACCGGAGGGGTAACCCAGCAGATTTGCTGCCCTGCGCCGCAGATGATCGCCGGCCGTGTGGTCCAGCGTGGGCACCGCCATCTTGCCCATCACATGGCCCGGGAACTGACCTGTCTCTTCCGGCCCCTGCGCTGCTCCGTCCCACCCATAGGAGCGAGGGAGGAGGTAGCTCCACCCCCTCACCGCCTCCGCCACCTGCCACCACCCCCCCACAGGGAACCCAGATTACCGGAGACATGGTGGGGGAGGAATGGGGGGGAGGAGGAGGAACTAGGGATAGTTCCATCGGGAGGGAGTGAGGTAGCAAACGGGGGAGGGTCAGTTGATAGGTGGAGTTTGTGTCGAGAGGAGGCATTATGGGTGGGAGATTTGCAAGTGATTAATGCATGCCCAGTCGTTATCAGCCCACGCCAGACCCACCGGTTCCAACCTTTGCCACACGAACTAACAAAGGAACTGAGGCAACTAATAAGGGAAACTGGCGTGTCCTCAGCAAACACCCTTGCATTTTTAGAGACACTAAGCTCAACCTACATTTTCATACCACACGATTGGAAGACTATACTAAAAATAAGTCTTACTAACACCCAGTACAACGTATGGCTAAACGACTTTCAGGAGAATTGCTCTGCGTACACTAATGACCCACAAGCAGGCGTAACAGCACATCAACTAACTGGGGAGGGAAATTATCGCTCAGTAGATTCTCAGACTGGGTACAATAGGGAAGTGTACGAGGTAATAGCTAAACTCGCCATGAGAGCTATGAGAAAATTACCCACATCAGACTGAGACACCAATTTGTCATTTACAAAAATAATGCAAGGCCCAACAGAACCGTACTCCCAATTCTTGGACCAGCTGCAATCTGCCCTAGATAGGCAGATTGAAAACGAGGAAGCCAGAGAAATACTTAACAGAAAACTGGCTTTCAAGAACACGAACCCAGACTGTAAGAGAGTATTGCAGACCCTTCCTAAAAGGGAGAGTTGTGGCATTGCTGAGCTGGTTCGTGCCTGTCAAGGGGTTGGCTCAGTGGGACACCAGACTGACTCGTTAGCAGTAGCACTGAGTGCCCAGCTAAGAGTACAGGAGGGAGCCAGACCCAGAAGTGGTTGTTATGTCTGTGGTGCCCCCGACCACTTCCAAAGAGACTGTCCCAGGAGACCCTTAGCAGTGGCACCCTGGAAGCACCCAAAAGCAAAGAGGGTGCCAAAAAACTGGAGACAAGGGGTGTTGTCGCACGCCCCAGTACAGCAAACGAATGCGACACAAGGGCACAGGCTAGCAATTTGTGCCCCCCCACCCCAGCCAGTGCTTTGTGCCCCTCCACCTCAGCCAGCGCTGGGCAGCACTTATCCAACCGGGACTCTGTCTTCATAACTTCCACAGAGGTAGTGTTAATCCCAACTGGGCTTTGGGGTCCCCTCAGCCCAGGGGTGCACGCACTACTGATTGGAAGGTCCTCCGCTACAAGAATGGGTTTATTTGTGCTGCCGGGTGTGATAGACTCAGATTCTCACAGCGAGATTCAGATAATGGCCTGGACCCCTTCACCCCCCTCTTTCATTCCAAAGGGACAGAAGATCGCCCAACTAATCCCCTTCTACAGTGCGTCACCTGCGGTGGAGGGGGAGCGGGGTTCAGGGGCTTTCGGTAGCACAGGACAGCCACAAGTTTACTGGGCAACAGCCATCACAGCCACACAGCCGCTCATGACGTGCCAGGTGAATGGGCACCGACTTACAGGCCTAGTGGACTCGGGAGCCAATGTTTCCATCATAAAGGACTCCGAATGGCCACTTAACTGGCCCACTGTTTGCCCAGCTGCAACCATTCAGGGGGTGGGAGGCACACAAAGGCCCAGACAGAGTGCCCAAGTACTCACTGTCTTGGGCCCTGAAGGACAATTAGCCAAGGTAGCTCCTTTTGTTGCCCCCATTCCTTGTACACTGTGGGGAAGGGATGTTCTCGGGCAGTTTGGCACAGTCATGGAAATTCCTCCTGCAAGCAGCCAGGTTTTTCAATAGGGGCCATTGGCCAGCCATCCCAAGCACCCATTAAGCTGGTCTGGAAAAGCAAGCAGCCAGTCTGGGTGGACCAGTGGCCTATGGAACGGCTTGAACAATTAACAGAGCTTGCAAGGGAACAACTAGAAGCAGGACATATTGTGCCCACAAACAGCCCCTGGAACACTCCTGTGTTTTGCATTCCCAAGAAAAGCGAGAAATGGAGAATGCTGCAGGACTTAAGAGCAGTAAATGCAGTTATAGAGCCGATGGGAGCGTTGCAGCCAGGACTGCCTTCACCAGCTGTGCTCCTAGTGAATTGGCCACTAATGGTAATTGATTTAAGGACTGTTTCTTTACCATCTTCCTACACCCTGAGGACGCGCCAAGGTTTGCCTTTTCCATCCTGACCTTGAACAATGCACAGCCCATGCAAAGGTGTCACTGGGTTGTTCTTCCTCAGGGGATGAAAAATAGTCCTACAATATGCCAAACAGTAGTGGCAAATGCTATTCATCCCATCACAAGGCGTTTTCCCTCTGCTATCATCTATCACTACATGGATGATATCTTAATTACCGTGGCCACAGAAAGTGAACTAGAAACTGTTGTTACTGCTCTAAAAGATGCTGTCCAAGATGCAGGGTTACAGGTCACGCCAGAGAAGATCCAGTGATCACAGCCCTGGACGTACCTTGGATGGAGGATCACGCAGCAGGAAATCTCCCCACAGCCACTGCAGCTTGAGGTAAAAAACACTTTAACTTTACACGAGTTGCAAAAACTTCTGGGGGTTATCAATTGGTTAAGGCCTATTTTGGGCATAACCACAAAAGAGCTACACCCTTTGTTCGAGCTGCTAAAAGGGGACTCCAATCTAACGTCTAACAGATCTCTGACTGCAGAGGCCAAACAGGCATTAGACATTTGTGCCAGGGCAATAGAGGGCAGGCAAGGCAGAAGGAGAAATCCTGAACTGCAAATCTGCCTGGCCCTCGTTCCCAGCAGGTACCAGCCATTTGCAGTTTTGTTCCAGTGGGATCAGACTGACAAAGAGCCGCTGCAAATTCTGGAGTGGCTCTTCCTGCCCCGCACACCACCTAAAACTGTGTTAATGAGATGTTTGCAAAGCTTGTCATTAGAGGCAGAGGATGACTGCAGAAGCTAGACAGAAGGGACCCTGCCATCATCTACATTCCAGCTACGAAGGACAATTTGGATTGGATGCTAGCTGAGGACGCAGGATTCCAAGCTGCCTTGGCAGGCTTTGACGGTGACGTTTCCATTCATCTCCCTAAACACAGATTGTGGGCAGAAATTGGTAGTTTACCTTTAAAGGCCACAACCAGATGCAAACATGAACCAGTGAAAGGCCTCACGGTCTTCACAGATGCATCTGGAAGGACACGAAAAGCTGCAGTGACTTGGGTAAATCCTGATACAGGACGATGGGAACAGGAGGTGCAGACCAGGAACCAAGGCTCTGTGCAGGTTCTGGAACTGGCTGCCATCTGTATTGCCCTGGGGAAATTTTCTGAACAACCTATTAATATTGTAACTGATTCCTGCTATGCTGCAGAGTTAGTCTCGCGTCTCGAAAGTTCGTTTCTTCAAGACGTCTCTAACCCACATTTGTTATTTGAAATGCGTTCTATTTGGTTGCTTGTCAATCACAGAGGGTTTGATTTCTACATAATGCACATAAGGTCACACACTGACATGCCAGGGCCAATAGCTGATGGGAACCAGGAAGCTGACAGAGCAGCAATGTTTAACACTATACGTAGAGTCTTAGAGCAAGCGAAATTGTCTCACTCATTTTTCCATCAGAATGCTCGCTCTCTAAAGAGACAATTTCAAATAACAATCAATCAAGCTCGAGACATCATCCTGTCATGCCCAGATTGTCAAAAAATCACACCCATGCCATCTCAGGAAGGTGTTAACCCTAGAGGGTTAATGGCAAATGAGATCTGGCAAACAGACATCACACACATCCCCGAATTTGGCACATTAAAATATGTACATGTAACAGTAGATACACATTCGCAATATATAACAACCACAGCACACACAGGGGAAAAGGCCAAGGATGTGATAAGACACTGGCTCAGTTGTTTTGCCATCCTTGGTACCCGAAAACAAATAAAGACCGATAACGGACCAGCATACATCTCAGAGAAGGTAAGAGATTTCCTGTCAGACTGGGGAATTTCACATGTCACAGGCATCTCACACTCACCAACCGGTCAGGCAATTGTGGAAAGGGCACACCGCACACTGAAAGAAATGTTAGCTAAACAGAAAAAAGGGGGGAATCTGGATAGCCTGCAAGAGCGTCTGTGGAAAGCCACGTATGTTTTCAATTTTTTGAATTGTGACAGCGCTGAAAGAAGTAAGTATGAAAAGCCACCCAGGCCTCAGGAGCCCGCCTCTCCCAAACCACCGGTCATGGTAAGAGATCTGATCTCTGGACAGTGGACGGGACCGCTAGATCTCGTGACGTGGGGGAGAGGCTACGCCTGTGTGGCTGCAGGAAAAGAGCTAAAATGGATTCCTTCCAGGTGTGTTAGACCCTACCTAGGTACACAAGCACAGCAGCAAGAACCAGAGTAATGCAGAAGTTATAAAAGAATTATGTTTATGTTTCAGGTTTACGTTTAGGAACGACCAGTGTGGCAAAAAGCAGTCTATAAAAAATCTATGAATGTGTGCATGATGTGTGGAATGACGGCCCTCAAGCACGAATTCACGAATGAAGCGTGAATGAATATGAGTTGTATGACTGGACAAATATTACAACACAAAACACCTCACAAATAACACTACCTCCGCCACAGGGTCACTTTAAGAGAATTTAGTTTTGCTAAGCTTAGCCTGTTTCTTAATAAAGTTGAACTCCCCAGTTATTTAAAACCTTCAGATCAATAAAGGTTATAAGTATGCATGGTTAGGCCAAGGCCTTTAAGTTAATAAAGTTATTTCTCCAAGTTGCACTACCCTTTAGGAATATAAGAAAGTATTAAAAGGTTTACAGTAGAAGTATAAGAGGCCAAAGCAAGTGCTGTGCTGGGTCATTGCAAGCTTTGGTAGTTTATAATGTACTGTTCTGATTATTTGTACTGTTGTTTTTGCACTGTTTTCATGATCTTCTTAGATAATTAGAAGGGGGATGATGTAGGGGCGTGTCTGAGGTACGAGGGGACGTACCAGGGCAGAGACGCCCAAAGGAGCATGCGCCGAGATTTACAACCCTGTTGGATAAGGAGATCACATGGTTCAGGGATATAAAAGGGAGTGGGAGATTCAAATAAAGACTCTCTGATTCCACCACCTCTGGAGAGTGTACTGTATTTCTTTATCATATAAAGACAGCGACACATGTACACTACACCTCTCTAGCTTTACTATGGGGAGTAAAGATGCAGCTTTAACATTTATGCAAAGTGCCTTTGGTAAACTTCTTCTTGTCAGTAATTTTACATCCTTTACCATAATTTTTTAGAATATTTCAACTTCCTTTAGCTTTTGTCAGTTTCAGGAGACTGAAGCAATTAGGAAATTCAAAACACTTAAACTACTTATCTCAAAATGTCAAAATACTTAATTTCCTAATTAAGGCCTTGTTGCACCATTGCTACAAAGTTTCTTTTAATTTAAAAAGCTTTTCTTTTGAAACTTATGTTTGCATAGTGCCACAGAAAAGGAGAAATCTTAATGGCAAAATGCTAAGAAAAAAACAAAACGTTCATTTGAACGAGTTATTTGTTTAGCAAAAGATCAACCTATTAAAAAAATCCAAGTAAATTGGAAAATAAATTTAATTGCATTTGAGCCAATAAAGTATTTTTCTTAAAAAAAAGCCCAAACCAAAAAACTACCAAACCACCAAAAAAACCCTCCAAAACCCACAAAAAACTGCCAAACCACCAAAAAAACCACTCCATAAAACCTTCCAAACTCCCAATCCAACCTAATTCCCTGCTACCAGCCATCAAGCATCCACAGGAAGGCAACGAAGATAGTGAAGGGCCTTGAGGGGAAGCCATATGAAGAGTGGCTGAGGTCACTTGGTGTGGTCAGCCTGGAGGAGATTGAGGGGAGACCTCATTGCAGTATACAACTTCCTTATGAGGGGAAGAGGAGGGGCAGGCACTGATCTCTTCTTTGTGGTGACCAGTGACAGAACCGGAGGGAGTGGCTTGAAGTTGTGTCGGGGGAGGTTTAGGTTGGATATTAAAAAAGGGTTCTTCACCCGGAGGGTAGTTAGACATTGAAACAGGTTGCCCAGGGAAGTAATCACAGCATCAAGCCTACCAGAGTTCAGGAAGTGTTTTGACTATACTGTCAGGCACATGATGTGACTCTTGGGGATGGTCCTGTGCAGGGTTAAGAGTTGGACTCAAAGATCTTTGGGGTTCTCTTCAAATTCGTATTCTGTGATTCTGTGATCAGTTCTGCATCTTACAACAGTCTCCATCTCAAACTGATCTAGTAGCAAACTGGCTACCAAAGTTTTCCATCTTTTCAGCAAAGAGATTGAGTTGTCTGGCACAGGCTCAAGACCAGGCTTACTGCAATTATTGTTAAATGCCTGCTAGGTACTCTGCATGTAGACCAATAAGAAGTGCTCAGGAAATTTTAGAAATGAATTCAATAAACCCAAAAAATTTATAATTGCAATGACTTATTGCTCGGTAATTATTCATATGACATTTATTAATTGTTTTACATTATTGATTGTTTAATCTCCAGAAATTCAAATGTTTTACAAACTTTATGAGGTGTTGACAAGTTTTTGATCTTTTCGTAGAGATAGTTAAGCATAACAGGGTTGCAGCAGACCTGAGAGACTGAAAACTCCTTTTTGGAGGGCTGTGTGAGCTGATATATCTGTGAAGAGGTTCCAGCCAACACTGACAGTAAGTAAATGAACCATGATAGCCCCATTTGATTTCTATAATTGTCTTCATGCTATTTACAAGTTTAACTGTGGTTTACACAGTGGAATTAAGATGAAGCTGGAATTAAGATGAAGCTGGAATTAAGATGAAACTAAGGCGCAGGATTCTGCAGAAAAGAAGGACAAGCCCTACTGGCCAGCTCAGCACAATAGTGGGGGCTTGGACTAGCAAAGTTGGGCTGCTCTTGTAGAGGAGTGTCTTGGTTTGAGACAATTTGAAGGGGTGAAGACCTTGGACAAAAGTTTCTGCTCTCTGATTCAATACCCCTGGTTTCTCCAAAACAGAGAGAGATCAAATACACCTGTATGTAAGCGGAAAGGTAACCCTTTACCAGGAAGAATACTACTAAAAATACTGATAAAACTGGGTTAAACCAACTGATGAGGAGAAACTTGCTAAGCTCTGACAACCAGACCAAACTGAGATGGCGTTTGGCCTCCCCCACCTGGAAAAAAACACATGGCCACAGGACAGAGACAAGTTGGCCACCTCTTGTGTGGTTCACCTCCCCCACACCTGGAAAAGCTGGCAAGAACAGTTTGAGAGTCAGCGCTGGCAGGAAATGGCAAATAGCTGGGATTAGATACCAGCAGATGCCTGTGTAGCGCTGCAGTGAGGCTGCAGTGCTGGTACAGGCAGTCGGAGCAGGGCTGCTGATCCCCTGGGTGACTGGAAGGACCCATAAGACACCGTTGGATTCAGCAATAAGACTTGTTTGTTGCAATTTCAGTGTTCATGGGTCATGGTGGTCCCAGTCTGGATCCATTGAAGTGGTGGTGGAAGCCTCAGGTGATGAGAGAAGCCCTGAAACTCAGAGTTAAATATGCTCAGGTTCTGGTGAGAATGCCCCTGGTACATCCCCTGGGGTGGAGAGTTTTACACTGGATGATGTAATACTGTGAGTCATAGAGTCGGGAGTTTTTGACACCTTTTAAGATGTTCCAGCTGTCTCTTAAGTCAGTTCAGCTGAGTCCATTATGGCCCATTCCAGGATGAAGGACCACCGCCTCCCTAAGATCCTGCTTTATGGTGAACTTGCCACTGGCTGCTGCAAGAGAGGAGCCCCGAAGAAAAGATACAAGGACTCCCTGAAGCAACAACTCAGCCTCGGGCATATTGATCACCATAACTGGTCTACTCTGGCCTCCGATCGGGAGGCCTGGAGACAGACCATCTATAACGCCGCTGATGTTCTTGAGAAAGCACGCAGGATCACCCTTGAGAAGAAAAGACAACGCAGAAAGAATCATGCCTTGCAGAATATACCATCTAAGGAGTCTTTCTGCTGTGTCTTTTGCAACCGGACTTGCCTTTCTTGTATTGGCCTTTCTAGCCACCAACGCACTTGCAAGAAACGTGGGTAGAGCCCTTCCCACATCTTCGTTCGTGAAGCCTAGCCATGATGATGATGATTATGGCCCATTATGGTTCATCAACAAGAAATAAATTCCTTCAGGGTGGGTGTGAATGTTCTGGGGTGTTATCACAGCTGAGTCACCTGTGTAAGGAAAAGAACCCCACCTCACAGGATTTTCCTCTTTCCTTATCTAGTTTAACACCCAGCTTGTAGCCTGAGGTGTTGGATGTGCACACCTTCAGCCCCTGGCCTGGGTGGCCACTCTGCACGTTGTCAATAAAGCATACTGCTGACTGAGCCATCAGCACCAGTAGTCCAGTCTCACAGCACCTGGGCATTCACTGTAGGTGGTCAAATATTTAACTTATTAATCACTAGCAGTTCAGTCTTTTTAAAGAAGACAAAACACCAAAAAGCCCAAAAGGCATAATTGGAGAAAAGATAAAAGAAAGAGTGCATAGTAGAATTTTTGTGTAACCCAGGACAAGGAGTGAGTCATGTGTGACTGGAGAAGGACCAGAGATGCCTGGATGCAGAGGTGCCAGTGCTAGGACCCATCAGGGCTAAGGCTGTCACCATGGCGCACATCCCTGGGCTATGCATAGGTCTTTGGGGGACCCACAGCCTGGCAGCTGTTCAAAAGGCTTGGACTGTCCTCAGCTGCCACATGGAAGTGGGAGGCTGTGTAGCATAAGGGGAAGACCTCCCCTTGCAGCAAGGCAGCAAATGTTGTGATTCTGATTGCAACAAACCAACAAGCTGCTCAAGTATGTGAAACTGATGTAAAACAAACCCATTGTACACCCCAAGAAATTCTCCCCCTTGCTTTCCTGCACTGTGGGGACAGTGTTGGAAAGTATTCAATACAGTGGGTACTCTTTGGTCTTAGAATCAAACCACCTCCTGGAAAGCATCTGGATGTTTATTGGATACAATAGCAGGTAAAACGCCAAGCTCTCTGCAGTGCTCTGCTGATGCACTCATGGGCTGCAGCTGCACAGCCAGCCAGAAGCATTGAATGCAAGATCTGAGAGGCATCCTAGCTGTTCTCTACAGCTTCTTGAAGAGGAGAGTTAGAGACAGAGGTGCTGATCTCTTCTTCCTGGTGTCCAATTATAGGACACATGGGCATGATTCAAACCTGCAATAGGAGAGGTTCAAACTGGACATTATTCTATACAGACAGTGTGGTCTAGCATAGGCTTTCCAGAGAGGTAATTTCTGCCCAATGCCTGTCAGTGTTTGATAGGCATTTGGACTTCATGATGTACTTTAGCTTTTGGTCAGTCTTGAATTAGTCAGGTAGTTGGACTAAATGATCATTGTAGGTCTCGTCCAGCTGAAATTATTCTATTCTATTCTATTCTATTCTATTCTATTCTATTCTATTCTATTCTATTCTATTCTATTCTATTCTATTCTATTCTATTCTAATTTTATATTTCAGAGTTGTATGTAAGATTATATGAGAGATGGAGAGAAAGCTCCAGGCTGCAAAGACAGAGATGGGCTTGTGTTTGAGTATGAGAGATTTAATTAAGCCTAAGTTGGGTAGCTACTAGAAATCCTCAAATGGCAAAGAACTCAACTGGCTTATGAAACTGTCTTTGCATATCATTGTCTCTCAAGTTAAATAAGACCAGGTGTAAATCTAATGGGTGAATGAAATGTTATAAAAATTGCTCATGTCCAATTGTCTTAGTGCAATTTTTCCTTTTCATCCAAGTTCCTCATGAAAAAAGAAGCTGTAGCAATTCTTCTGAGATTCAGGTGAATAAGAAACAGGTTTTACCTCCTCTAAAGAAGGTCACATGTCATTTAGAACATACTCATCTTCTTACATCTGCCACAACTTCAAGTGCTAGAGGAGTGGCTAAGTTCTTCTATAATGCTAGGTACTTAACCCATTTATATTTTACGTTAATGTCATGGGTGACTAGTGTTCCAATGAGGCTGATATGAGATTATAACAAATCCACAGTATCAGTAAACACCCGTCTGAATAACTTGGGAAATAGAACAGTGTAGAAAAAAGTCCTCACTCTGCACATTTGTGGCGAATGAATCCACAGGTGACCGACATTTGTTCAGGAAGAACTCTCTTGTAACTTTGTTACTCCATACCTGTATACAGACTCTCTACCTACCCTGGGTCTGAGCTCTCCAGCTAGCCAGATGTTTCCTTACCTCCCCACATACCACACATACCCACGTGACTGCTTCCAGCCACAGTGAACAAACATGCTTCAAGTGGCTTTCCAGCTTGACCTTGTGATTCTTTTCACATACACACTAATCTTAGCTCTGGCTAGCTCAGGACCACAGCATCCTTGCTTCAGTATTTTCTTCTTCTTCTTCTTTTATCATCCAGGTGGCTGGGGATGTCCATCCAGATGCTCTTACAGTACAGTGACTTGAAAAGAGAGACATGTGGCTAGGTGTGTAAGATGCACGTGTTGTTTCCATGAAGCCAAGTGATTAATAAATACATAAATTTTAAATATTTCCGATAAGAATACAAATGAATTATTTTTAAGAATTTCTTGGCTGTCAAATAAATATAATTTATCTCATAAAAGTTTTATTATTTTTTTATTTTGATATACAGAAGAAATATGGAGAAATGTTCAGTAATCTGGCTGAGAAATAAAAACCTCTGGTGAAACATCATTAAACATTCTACATTTTCCTTCTTCGGTGTTGGTAGGAGAGATTTATTATATCATGATGATTATTATTTATGTATATGTATCATAGTATTATGATAAATTCTGCCCATAAAGTTAGTCTTAGCTGAAGCACATATGTGTGGGTTATATAGTCACACAGAAGGTCAGGCTCACTGGTACTGGGTATTCATCTTGTTTGTACTGGTTATTAATCTTATTTGTATGATTTTGCTATAGATAACTTGGTAATGAAGATCCCAGTGACTCTTACTTATCCTTATTCACGCTGCCTGGCAATGGTACTGCTTATAACCAACACTATGAGATAGTTATGGGGATTGGGGAATACAGCATTGTCTTTGTTGCCTTGTTGCAGGACAAAACAAACTTCGAGAGAGAATTTACTGGGATGTGCCTTAAAGGGCCCAGCTCCCTGGGTGGCAGGGAAAGTGGTTGAATTTGGGCAGGTTCTTAGGGCGTTTGACACCCCCTGTTGCCACGGTCCATGGGGAAAGGGAATGGGACGCGGCACTGCAAAGAGGGTCCGGACACAGATGAAGGGTGAAGAAGCAATGCCACTTTATTGAGGGAGAGCAGGGACTTAAATAGGGTAGGTCTGAGGGGAAGATTCTGAACGGGGGAGGAGTATGAGATTGACAACTCAGGGAGAGTTGGGATTGGGAGATAGGGGAGAGGTAGGTGTAACTTTTGGGTATCTGGGGGGAAGGACCAATGGTAGCTCTCTCTGCACTGCGGCAAGCACCAGCCAATCAGTGACAGAGGAGCGGGAAACCAGGGGAGAACAAGGGAGTAAACAACTTTAGGCGGGAAAGTCTGAGGGAGAAAGGGAACTAATATGGAGGTATATCAAGCTTCATGTAAAACCAACAACAAACAGGGGTACAACAGTGGAAACACATAAACTCAGTAAAAACTGGGGAACAACAGTCAGTCCAGTAAAGAGTCCATCCGATATATCCGTAGTTCATTTAGTTTCTATAGATGTCCCTCCAGGCTTTATATCTTTCCCAGTCAGATTTTTGTTCCTCCACACCCTGTTGCTTGGGACTTCACAGCAGAACAAGTATTCAACCCTAACAAACTGACACGTCGTTTAACGGAAGGATGCCTTGCCTACCCTGATCAAAATCAGCAACTTCTTGCCCTGTACTGGAGCCTGACCTGTGCTTATCGAGCTGCAGTTCAATACTCTAAAAAGACTATGACTGAGACAGGGACCCAAACTATAACACCTGAAGTATTGCCCCTGTACTGAAAAAGAAGACATGGATAAGGAAATCTACAGGACCTACCTCTGCAATTAGTAAGGGAGGAAGAAGGAGAAGAATTAATGGAAGTAATAACAGGAGAAGAAGAGGAGGTAAGGCAAAGACCCAGTTCTTTGGAGGAAGGTCGATCAATTAGAGAGGGAATCAGACAGGAAAGTGAAGTTACCCAGCCTCTGAGCACATCAGGACTTGTGGAGAGATTACAGCCGCCAGCCTGGTGAATGAATTCTTACCTGGCTGCTCCGATGCTGAGATAATGGGGCTAGTAGTCACCTGTTAGAAGGTCATGAAGCACAGCAACTAGGATCTACTGCCAGAGATTGTGAAATTGAAAAAGAAATTGGAAAGGAGAGAAGCATTTGTAGTCTTTGGAGATAGCTTGTCTCAAGTGTGAGAGAAAAGTATCTGTTCAAGGAAGATCTAATGAGCTCCCCAAGAAAATGGACAAGTGCAGATGCAGGTGTTCAGTACCTGTGGGAACTGGCAATGCTGGAAATCATTTACGGTACGAGTACATATGATAATGTCTTCAATGATCCAGAGGACGTCCCTTGCATGCTGCCCATGTGGAGAAAGGTAATTCAAGGTGCCCCTGCACCATATGTTAACTGCCTGGTAACAATATACCATCCAAAGATGAACCAACTGTGGATATGATGTCTGCCTGGATACGGAGTATAGAAGAAGGTATGGAAGCCTCCTCACTCCCACAGGCCAGCAAATTAGATTCCAGAGATAGCTCTGATCTCCACCACCAGCACACCCACACTGAGGAGAGGCCTCACAAGTGCCCCGAATGTGAGAACCACTGCAGAGGCAGCCCAAGAGATTGGTCTCGGTCTCCTTCTGTCCCACTCAAAAGGAAAGGAAACCCCAAGAGCAGGCCACCTGGTGAGCTATGGTTCTTTCTGTGTGACCAAGGGGAAGACATGAAGAAGTGGAATGGTGAACCTACCTATAAACTTGAAGCCCGGGTACGAGAATTAAGAGGGAAGAAACCTAGTAAGAAGGCCGTCCATGTAGTTGATGCAGATGCCTCGGAAAGAAATCAGCGACCTTTGAGACGCAAAAAGACTGAGATCAATTCCTGTGATCCCGATAAGGAGACCTCTGATTGGGCAATGCAAAGGTCAGACAGTGAATACTCTGACCAAGAACAATAGAGAAGCCCTGCCTTCAGCCAGGAGAAGGAAAGGGATGATAGGGTTTACTGGACTGTGTGGATTCGATGGCCTGGCGCATCAGATCCTCAGAGATATCGAGCTTTGGTAGACACTGGTGCACAGTGCACCTTGATGCCATCAAGGCATAAAAGCACAGGGTCCATCTGGATTTCTGGAGTGACAGGAGGATGTCGAGAATTGTCAGTGCTAGAGGCTGAAGTGAGTTTAACAGGGGAAAAACGGGAAAAGCACCCCATTGCGACTGGTCCAGAGGCCCCTTGCATCCTTAGCATTGATTACCTCAGAAGAGGATACTTCAAAGATCCAAAGGGGTATTGATGGGCTTTTGGTGCAGCCACAGTGGCTACAGAGAAATTTAAATGATTATATATCCTGCCTGGCCTCTCAGAAGATCCTTCCATTGTGTGATTGTTGCACATCACAGATCAACAAGTGCCAACGGCCACTAAAACAGTACATATATGACAATACCAAATGAACTGATATTCTGTGATTCCCATCCATAAGATGATCCGAGAGCTGGAGACCCAAGGGGTGGTCAGCAATACCCACTCACCCTTCAATAGCCCCATCTGGCCTCTACGTAAATCTGATAGGGAAGGAGGTTGACTGTGGACTATCATGGCTTGAATGAAGTTACCCCACGGTTGAGTGCCACTGTGCGAGACACGTTGGAGCAGCGAAGTGATACACTACCATTGATATGGTAAATGTGTTCTTCTCTATTGCCTTAGCAGCAGAGTGCAGACCACAGTTTGCTTTTACGTGGAGGGGCATGCAGGACACCTGGAACCGGCTGCCCCAGGGGTGGAAACACAGTCCCACCATTTGTCATGGACTAATTCAGGCTACACTAGAGAAGGGTAAGGCTCCAGAACACATACAATATATTGATGACATTATTGTATGGAGGGACACAGCAGAGGAAGTTTTTGAAAAAGGAAAGGAAATCATCCAGATTCTTCTCGAAGCCAGTTTTGCCATCAAAAAGAGTAAGGTCAAGGGATCTGCCAGAGAGATTCAATTCCTAGGGGTGAAGTGGCAAGATGGACATCATCAGAATCCAACAGAAGTCATCAATAAGATCATAGCGATGGCTCCACTGACTAACAAGAAGGAAATACAAGCTTTCCTGGGGGCCATAGGTTTTTGGAGGATGCATATTCCTGACAACAGCCAAATCGTGAGCCCTCTTTGCTCAGTGACCTGTAAGAAGAATGATTTCCAATGGGGTCCTGAACATCAGCAAGCCTTTAAACAGATTAAGCAGGAGATTGCACACACCGTGGCACTTGGACCAGTCAGGACAGAACCAAACGTGAAAAATGTACTTTATTCTGCAGCCGGGGATAATGGTCCCTCCTACAGCCTCTGGCAAAAGGTGCCTGGTGAGACCCGAGGCCAACCACTCGGTTTCTGGAGCTGAAGCTACAGAGGATCTGAAGCTACACCCCCATGGAGAAAGAAATCCTAGAGGCTTATGAAGGAATACAAGCAGCCTCAGGGGTGATTGGCACAGAAGCACCACTCCTCCTGGCACCCCGACTACCGATGCTGAGCTGGATGTTCAAGGAAAAAGTGCCCTCTACACGTCATGCCACTGATGCTACATGGAGTAAGTGGATTGCTTTGATTACACAATGTGCCTGAATCAGAAACTCGAATCACCCTGGAATTCTAGAGATCATAACAAATTGGTCTGAAGGTGGAAATTTCAGTCTGGCAGATGAGGAGGAAGAAGAACAAGTGAATTGGGCTGAGGAAGCTCCACCATACAGTTATCCAAAGGAGAAACACATTATGCCCTCTTCACTGATGGTTCTTTCCACATTGTAGGGAAGAACCGGAAGTGGAAAGCAGCTGTATGGAGTCCCACCCCGCAAGTGGCAGAAACTACTGAAGGAGAAGGTGAATCAAGTCAATTCATGGAACTCAAAGCCGTTCAATTGGCCCTGGACATTGCTGAATGAGAGAAATGGCCAAGGCTTTACCTCTACACCGACTCGTGGATGATAGTCAATGCTCTGTGGGGGTGGCTGGATCGATGGAAGAAGACTAATTGGAAATGTAGAGGAAAACCCATCTGGGCTGCTCATTTGTGGCAAGACATTGCCGCTAGCGTTGAGAAGCTGACTGTGAGAGTCCGCCATGTAGATGCCCATGTACCCAAAAATCGAGCTAATGAGGAACATCACAACAACAAACAAGTAGATTGAGCTGCACAAGTCAAGGTGTCACAGGTAGATCTGGCAGAACAAGGGAGAGTTGTTCCTAGCGTGATGGGCACATGATGTTTCAGGCCATCAAGGCAGAGATGCCACCTATAGATGGGCACGAGACCAAGGGGTGGATCTAAGCATGGACACTGTCTCCCAGGTTATCCATGATTGTGAGACATGCACTGCCATTAAACAAGCAAAAATAGTGAAGCCCGTATGGTATGGTGGACATTGGGATAAGTATAGATTTGGGGAGGCTTGGCAGGTTAACTATATCACACTGCCACAGACTCACCAAGGCAAGGGCTATGTGCTCACCATAGTGGAAGCAATCCCTGGATGGTTAGAGACTCATCCAGTGCCTCACACAACTGCCTGAAATACCGCTTTGGGTCTTGAAAAGCAAGTACTGTGGCGACATGGCACCCCAGAGTGAATTGAGTCAGACAACGGGACTCATTTCAAGAACAGTTTAGTTACTACTTGAGCGAGGGAACATGACATTGAATGGGTATGTCACATCCCATATCATGCACCAGCCGCTGGAAAAGTTGAACAGTGTAATGGACTGTTGAAAACTACTCTGAAGGCATTGGGTGGGGGGACTTTCAAGAACTGGGATCAGCATCTAGCAAAGGCTATATGGCTAGTCAATACTAGACGTTCCGTCAATCGAGCCAGCCCTGCCCAATCAGAGTCCCTTCATACTGTGGATGGAGACAAAGTCCCAGTGATTCACTTGAGGGGTATGTTAGATAAAGCAGTTTGGATTAACCCTCCCTCGGGCAAAGACAAACCCATTTGTGGGATTGTCTTTGCTCAAGGACCAGGATATACTTGGTGGATAATGAGAGAAGACAGAGAAACTCAGTGTTTGCCTCAAGGACATTTAACCTTGGGAAAAAACTAATTCATATTCTGAGCGGTATGTTGCACAAATTAAATCACCAGACAAGAAAGACCTGTGTAAGCACAGGATATAGGCGAATATGGGATATGAGTGTGACATAAAATGGTATGGAATACAGGGTGGAGACTGTAGTGGATTTGTAACCCTCCCTGGGAGGGAAACGGAACTAGGATAGGTCACCTGATGTATATTTTACTAATAAGCTATTCCATATCATGTTACATCAGCTCAGATAAAAAGAGACTAGAAAAAACCAATTTCTTTCTTCTTTTCTGGGATGGTTGCAAGGGATAGACAGCTGTTTTCAGAGAAAGAAAACACCTTTCATGGGGAAGTAGTCTTTACTGTTATTTTTCCCTGTGTGTGTAGTGCTTATAGTTCTTTTTTTTTTCTTCTCTCTCAGCAGCCTCAGTTTTGCAAGTTTTTTTTTTCTTTCCCCCTTTCCTCCTCCTTCTCCCTTGGGGGGGGGGGTGGGCAAAGTCTTGGTGGACACCGGGCGTTCAGCCAAAGTAAACGATAGCATTGGGCTATGACACAAAGTTTTGTTATAGCTCTGAAATCCTACATCAATAATTATCATTTTTATTTCTTTATGCTATGCATAATCCAGTCTTCTGAGTTCGGTCAGTAGGGCTAGTGAAAGTTATACTTCAGTGCGTCCCAATATATCGTATGAGATATGTCTTATCATGCATAGGTATTCTGCACTGTAAGAAGGATGTACAGATGGCAACTCATCTAAATACTCATTCTCCTCTCACAAACACTAGTTTGTTGAATATACAGAAGTAGTAGAGAATGACAGTCCCATTCAGTGGAATCCCTAACTAAACAGGCTGACAATGTGCCGTTAGAAAACTCAGTTCCCAAAGAAAATTTAAGGATTGACTCCCAGCATGAGCAACAGGAAGAAAGTTGTGTGTATGTTCCTCTTCCTTTTATTTATTGGAGTAAGAGAAAGGCCTTGTAGGACGGTGCTTGGTCTGGTAGAAGAGAAGGGAAAGAATGTATAAATAGAGAGGGAATCCACAAAGATTCAGATTTTAGAACTACATTGAAAAGCCTCAGTCTGATCTACATGAAAAATTAGGGCCCTCACAGCTGAGGTATTTTTCAAGGTTTTCAGAGAAATAGATCTGAATCCCCTGACTCCTTGTCTCATAGGAACAATTTAATTCTGGGAATGACATCAATAAGACTTTCTGGGGACTTTCTGACCCCTCTCCCATCCTTCATGGTTGAATGTTAGAATGGACTACCATGCTCTGACTTTCAATGTAGGTTGTTGGACACCTTCTGAAAATACAAAATGTTCCTGTCAAGTTGAACATTAGAAATTAAAGCGCATAAAATCAACAGTTAATATAAACCTCTTGGCCTTTCTATCTTAGATGACTAAGTTTGGTACACATTTCCTGGCAAGCTATATATCTTGTTTAAATTGAGGGTCAGTGGGGTACTGGGTCTTTTATATTGTTGGCAAACTCTTCAGGTCAGTAATGCTTGAATGTTTTGTTTTTGTGCCAGTACAAACCAGACCACTCAGAAAGAATTTGGCATAAATATGTCACCTGACATCATATATGGGGTTATTTTCTCTAGGACTCTTTTTTGCCTCATCAGATCCCCTTGTACACATACTATAAGCTGAACTTCTGAACTCAAAATGCAGAAATGGATTTAAATTAAAAAAAAAAATCAAGATTTCCATCCTTTATTTCAAATAGTGGTCCTCAGAGACTAAATTGGACACATTCATAAAAAATATTGTCTCTCTCTGTTTATTTATTTGTTTTTCTATTTATTCATTGTATCCACTACTGATGCTTCAAGGAGAGTGAGGTGAATGAATCAGGTCATAGAAGATATTTTTCACATCCTCTCTTGGGGAGCAAATATATATAATAGTGGAAATACTCTTGATTGTTTTCCATTTTGTTCCTGCATATACTAGCTTCTCCTATTGTTTGTTGTAAAGCTTAAAACATCATAAATTTTTAGGGACTTGAAAGTGCTTTTCTATTTAAAATCAAATAAGACAAGCATAATTTTCATTCTGTTACTGTGAGTTTGCTTCTTGAAGTATGCTTGATATATAGGTACACAAAAATAATAAAATAAAAAAGAAAAAAGTGGGAGGCGTAGAGAAAATCTAAGTGATGGAAATGAGTAATTGCTTGGCAGCAAGTCTACAGGGAGAGAGCTGACACTGTACAACACATATTTCATGAATAATGAGAGAAGTCTCAGTGCTGTGCAATCACTTCCTATTGGGTCAGAAATTTCACAATAGTGGATTCATCAGAGCAGATCAGTGTCATGAAGACATTCTTTCCTGAGGTAAACATACCTTTTTCTTCACTGAAATGTCATTTCTTAGTTTGGATAGTGGGTACAGGGTAAAGCCTTATGACATCCGTTAGAGGGATATCTGGGATTTCGCCTGAATCACAGAATATGCTGATTTGGAAGGGACTACAAGGATCTTTGAGTCTGACCCTTAACCCTGCACAGGACCATCCCCAAGAGTCACATCATGTCACACATGACAGTATCGTCCAAACACTTCTTGAACTCTGGCAGGCTTGGTGCTGTGACCACTTCCCTTGACAGCCTGTTCCAGTGTCCAACCACCCTCTGGGTGAAGAACCTTTTTTTAATATCCAACCTAAACCTCCCCTGACACAACTTCAGGCCATTCCCTTGGGTTCTGTCACTGGTCACCACAGAGAAGAGATCAGTGCCTGCCCCTCCTCTTCCTCTAACAAGGAAGTTGTATACTGCAATGATGTCTCCCCTCAATCTCCTCTTCTCCAGGCTGGCCACACCAAGTGACCTCAGCCACCCTTCATATGGCTTCATCTCAAGGCCCTTTACCATCTTCTTTGCCCTCCTTTGGACATTGTAAGAGCTTAATGACTTCCTTATACTGTGGTGACAATTTGGAGCACTTCAGCTATGATTTTGCTAATTTGTTTATTTATAGAAGGAAATTACATAAAGAGATATATCTATAGATATATGTGAAGTTCATAGATATAATTCCACTTAGGCTACATAAATGTTTGTGCATATGTAGTTAATAATGGTTTATGTATAGCTTTTTGTAAAAAGGTAATATCTGGCTTTTACAAATGCATCTTGTCTATCTTTCTTAGACTATCTTCATGTAGTTTTTGGTTTGGTTTTTTTTTTTTTGGTTTGCTTTTTTCTATTCACCTCTTTATTCAAAGTAAAGCAAGAACTTAATTTTATCTTTAGTTGGATTTTCAGGAAGTAAGAATTTAAATATACCTAATATATGGGTCATTTCATTTTGCTGGTGTAGGAAATAGCTAGGAAGGACTAATAGAATGAAAAAACTTTTTCTGTGTTGGAGTGAGTGCATTCTCTGCAGTACCTTCCGTCTCATTTATTCTTCACCTGGCATCCACTCTTCCCAACACTTTGTGTTCTCATTTTGTTTACATTGTTCTTACAGAAATACATAATTTGAAATAGTCAGGGATATTAAAGTGATAGAAAAGATGCAAGGCAAGATAAGAACTATCATCTAGGTGTATAAGCAATGAAATAGTTTGATTAAAACCTTGCCTGTACCCTCATCCCTGGAAGGGCCATAATTATTTACTTGAAAATGAATGCTGTAACAAGTAACAAGAGTTGCTTTTCCCCTTGTTAGGAGGATTTCTTTGCAACTGATCCCCACTAGGTGCTTTCAAGAAACTTGTGGTACAGTCTCTTTCCCAGCCTTATTGTCAAAATTAACTGGAGCACCTGTTATTAATTCTTTCCTGATTACACTAAGTTCCTGGTAAAATATTTTGTGTGGTTTGAAGAAATTTTAATTTTATTTTTTTTAAGTGGAAAATAAAGGTGATATGGAGGAGCAGAAGACACTCAATGCCCGTGTTGATTCCTGTTTGACAGATGTGCTTCTAATGAATTGAAAAGACTGGAATTTAATAAATTCCATCAACTTGTTCTACTATGGGAAGACAACTGAGGGTAAAAAATAGAGGAAGCTGAGAAGTTATATTCACATCCAAAAAGAAGTTATAACTACAAAAAATGCTGCTGATACTCTCTGAATGGAATGTGATTGGCAGCTCCATGGTGATTCCCCATACAATAGTAAGCACCTGCTAAGAGGGATGGAATGGAGGATGTAACAGAATGGAGACCCTGTGGCAAGGCTCTGTGGAAATCCTTGAAAGGAGGGGAACTAGATGGTAGTTTGCAGCTGATAGCCCACATAGGACCTGCCAATCAAAGGAGATAGGAGAAGATGTCCTGCTGCTGAGCCAACAACTATGGGAAAATCTCTCTCCTTGGATGAACTTGATCTGTTAAAGCCTAATTGTCATATTAGTACATACCTCCATCCAAAAGTTACCCTATGTTCTTCTGGCTATATCTTTAAAAGTGAAGCGAGAGAATTTTACACCAATCAGTAACAAAAGTATTTATGACTAAAATCACTCAAGCTTGACCTAAACATAAAGAAATAGTATAAAAGTAAGTCAAGAATGAGGGAAAGGTCACAGAAGACTCCATCGGAACTGTTGGGATCAGTTGACTGGCTGAATCTGTCTTCTCCCTATAGAGGTGCCTATTGGGTAATAACCATACTCTACGAGAGCCAAATACTTTTATTGGGATTAGACCTTGTTTGTGTATTGCTTTAAATATGTTTTTGCAGTCAGATACTATCACTGGCAATCCTCGAACCTTAACCTGTGACAATCTTGTATTAATAGAGTGTTATTCCATAAACTGTTAGAACGAGTCCTTCTCAGGCACTGGCAGTTGCCGGCAGTGGGTAACACACTCAAGTGGGAAGACCCACTGAGGGGTCTCCATTATGCTGTTGGTTTAGCTCCCAGAAAAGGGCAGTTGAATTGCACTTCAATCCAGCAGGCTATTCATGCAGAGTCCCTATACCTGGAAGCTGATAGACTGATTGAGCCCAAGAGTCTCACCTTTCTTGGGGCACTGACAGACAAATAAAATACTAATGATCGAAGAAATCTCCTAATACCGTGGGTTGAGGAAATCTCCCTTTTTCATATGAGAGCTAGTCAACAATGTTGTTAAAATACTGAAAATAAATCTGTGAGAGATATTTCTGTGGGTGATTCTCTTCAGAAATATCAGCCTTCAATATGCTCTAAGCAAGATGGAAGGAAGTTCAGACTTAGAAAAATTGTGTGCAATATTTAAAAAAAAATATTTCAGACACACAGCGATTATTAGCAATTGTTTGGCTTTCTCCTTGAAGAAATAGTTTAAAGGGAAAGCATTCTGCTGAGGAACCCTGTAATTGGAAGCACACTGTTCCTGTTACTTACTATCTTGCAGTATGAAAGTGTTACCAAATTTATGGAAGTAATTGATGGGAAGAGCAGTTTGTGAGAACCTCAGCAGAGACAGTGCCTTGATTTTACTGAAACCTTCTCTTGAAAAAGAGTTTAGCTTAACAGCAATTGTGAAGTTTTGGTATGATTCATGGATAAATGTTTAATCTCTACTAAGATTCCTTGGAAATCTCCCTTTGAACACCTAGCCTCCTAAAACAAATGCAGTATTTTCATAATGAAGGGAAAAAAAACCAGCAACAGCAAAACAAAACCCAAGGCATAAGGCTGTTCTTCCAATTTCTTAATTTTAAAACATAAAACAGGCATAAAAAGTAAGGCTTATCCTCTAAAAATCCTCAATTTCTTTTTAATTTATTGGGAGGTTAATATTATGGAGGACCAGCCTCCTCTCTCCCTTTCAGTTTGCACTCTCTGCAGAAGAAGACTACCTTTTCTGTCTCATGGTAGAAATGAATAGGTCTACAGTGCTAACCTATAGAGTAACATAAATAGTGGAGAAGTCCAGGAATCTACCAGCTAACTGAGAGTTTACTGTAGGGACCGAGTCAGAAGCATTAAAGCATATGTTTTCCACAGGCAATAGGAGCCTATGCAGTACAGATGTTGAAAAATAATTAAAAAGCAAAGTATAGTGAAGGACTGGAAATGAATATACCTGTCTATAGAAACAGAGTGAACAGCAGCATCTACATGGGAGGCCTGTTTCTTTAGAGTAGACTGTGACCCTAGGATCTCTGAGACTTAAGCTTGTTGATGAGCATGATCTGATGCATGTGCATTTACTGTGCCTAGCAATATTATCTTATAAGTGGGCTTGGCAAGCGTGAAATAGCTCATCCGAAGGTCACTGAATTATTGATATGAGTTGGAACACATATCACTCAATTAAAAAGAATTTCTCTTAGAGAAGAGTGTATGATTCTTTCTCCGGATGTGAATTTGAGGTTATAGCAAACCAAAAGGCTTTTTAAAAGTCTTAAATAAAATGTAGCCACTCTGGGCAGTTTATGGCTTAAAATCTGGAATGTAACAGCAAGACCTCAGTTGAAGCTAGCAATCAGTTTCCTTTCTGCTTGCTTTCTCCATGTAACATGGCACTGCTGAAAATTCTTACATTTTGATGAAAAGGTCTGAATTATTCATCACCCAGTTAATGGCAGGTGATGAGATCTTTTCAGCTACAGCCCTGTCACTAGGTGTTTATTGCTCTGTTTCACCAGCAGCCCTGCTATTACTGGGGCCGGAAGAACCCTGCATAGAGGCATCACATGTATCAGTAGAGACAGCTCTTTAAAGACTCTCTTTTGCCTGGGAGGTCATCTGAAGGTTATTATGAACAAATTATTTCTTCATTTCCACTGACTGAGTAGATAGCCTTAATGATCTGTCACCTAGCAGTAGGCTGCCTGTTCAAACATAAAGAATGGCATACCGATGGCTTATAACTAGAATCAGTTCATTTTAGCTATTCTTTTGTCAAGCATGTGTCCAAGATACATATAGTATTTACATACTCACAAACCTTTACAGACATTTACACCATGAGGGGGCCTGTCTGATAATGTGATATGAGTTTGTATTGTGTCCTGAGGCACTTAAAGTCTATTAAGTGACTCAAACCTGTTCTCTTCTGTTCTTCCTAGGTGGTGCTCTTGGCCTAAAGGAGTGGGGCTACAATCAACATTTGTGTACAGTATCTTACCTTTTTTTTCCCTGTAACCCTGCCTCTTTTCCATGCTGAAGTTAATTCCATTTTACAGAGAGGCATTAAGCTGAGCCAAATTAGCTTTTAGAAACTCAGGGCATCACTTTCTCATGCTACTAATGTTCAGAGTTGCAGTTATGAGTGTTCGTCTGCAGGCAGAGATGACATACCCAAGCAAAAGTGACTTTTTATTTTTTTTTTAACTCCACTGAAATATTGATCTCTGACCCTATTTCTGGTGTGCAAAGATGGTGGAAAATAACAGTAAAAGTGAAGTGTAGGATGTGGGGTGAGGAAACAGAAAAGAGAAAGAGAATGAATCTTCTACACTGAAACAGCAAAGGACTATGGATTTCTCTTGTCAATCTGAACTTTCACTCTCCTGACCATGTCTCTACTAACATGCTATTGTTTTCAAGAGAGATTAAAAGAGAAGTTAAGCCATGCCAGATAATAAAAATGAAAGCATGAGCAACAGTAAACACTGGAATGTGGTTTAGGATATTTCCTGAGTTCAAAAGAGCTGGGTAAAAAAAATCATCTACTGGAGGTAATATTTTCCTTTATTTTGGAAGTTTGTACAGTTTCCTTCCAGATACCCTAGGAAATTCCCTAGGAAAGCAAAGCTGTATGAGGAGTGGTTGAGGGCAGAAGTCTTCAGCCTGGAGAAGAGGAGGCTGAGGAGAGACCTCATCATAGTCTACAACTTCCTTGTGAGGGGAAGAGGAGGGGCAGGCACTGATCTCTTCTCTGTGGTGATCAGTGATGGAATCTGAGGGAATGGACTGAGTTTGTGTCAGGGAGGTTTAAGCTGAGTATTAGAAAGAGGTTTTTTGCCCAGAGGGTAGTTGGGCACTGGAACAGGCTACCAAGGGAAGTGGTCACAGCACCAAGCCTGGTAGAGTTCAAGAAGCATTTAGATGATCCTCTCAGGCACATGGTATGACTCTTGGAAATTGGTGCAGGGCTTAGAGTTCAACTCAGTGATCCTTGTGGGTCCCTTTCAACTCTGCATATTCTGTGATTCTGTGATTCTATAAAGAAAGGTTGAAAGAGACAAACTGTCATTTCCCTCCATCCTGCAAAAGACGGAAGATCTAAGAGGCAAAAAGTGTTCTCGCTTCTCTCTATCAAGTACTGGTGTGTTGCACTGCATTTAGAAGAGATCAGAGAAAGAGATAGAAAGCTAAATAGAAACAGATATTGTAGTACATTCTTTCGGTAAATTATAGTGTTAATTCTGTTTAGAAATGGTTAGCAGTGCAAGGCAATAATTCTTCTGTAAGGGTTAAACTGCAGCCTAATATGTAGTGTTAACAGCAGGACAAATAAGAAGATATTTATGACCCATGTTTAAGGTTGCAAGCTTCACTCAGACAAGGCTTACAAAGGAAGAGGGAAGTGTATTGGAGAAGCCATCTAGGAGGTACCTGTGTAGATGAAAACAGTTCTAAGGCCGCATGGCCCTCAAACATAAATACTCTCTTTCACAAATGGAATCACATTCACAAAGTAAATTTCACATTTGCACATGAAAGAGGATTTTACATGGACAGATCGATGTATGTGCAATCTGTGAAATTACAGTTCTAATGCTAAAGTGAGACTTGTATATTGTAATCAATCAAAATATGGCGAAGTCCAAAGAGAAAAAGACCCATTAAAATATTTGTGTTGTTTTGTGTGGTGTTTTGTTTCATTTTGTTTTTCAAAGACTTGAACTTGTTTTTTGTTCCTTTGTCTGGTTGTTGTTTTTAACTTTTGCTAATTTTCATCATAAATATATATTCTTCAGAGCACCACCCTTTCTGCCTTTAAAATTCTTAAAGACAAAGTTAGGGTCTTTCAGTATCCAAGATTTGTATATGATTAAAAAAATAATCCTGCTACTTGTGAAGAAAATTGTATAAATTTTCCTATCAAGTGCATCTGCTTAATGAAAAGTGGTCACAGAGCAAGGTGCACTCAATTAGTCAGTAGCTGCTTGAAGTTTTACAGATTGTGTATTGCTGGATGCAGAGGAGATAGAAATTTCTTTGTAATGTCAACTTTCTTCTCTTAACGTAAAACAGACTAGAATTCTTTATGAACCTTATTCCATATGCTTCAAAGTGTGCAGAAGATGGGATGTACTCTCACTCTCTGCTGAAGTGAGGACGTGTGCAAAGCTTTCCATGGATGTATTGAACTCAAACAACTTTAGCAAAATGTTGTCTTAGTCACAGGATGATGGTCTCCAAAAGACTGCTATTTGCACATATTGACAACAAGGTGTTGAAAGAGAACTTGTATTTATTTCAAATCTGAAGTGTAGAGGCCAAACAAACAGTAACTGTCTTCAGTGATGCAAATTGTTCAGTATTGAATGTGGCTAGTAAAATTTCTCTGGTTTCTCCTGAAAACATCTTTCTTTTTTTGATTTTTAAATTTTCTATTTTTAATCTTATAAAATACTATGTGTCTTTTATCTTACTGGATTAGACAGAGATTAAATACAGATTTTATGTAACTGTCCTGAATATATCAGGCCCTTTCAATGAGGCTTTGATCTATTTTGAAGCCTTTGAAACCTGACTTGGATGAAATGTCAATGTATTCATGGTATAATGCACTGAGCAGCATGGAAGCTTCTATTACTATCTCTGAGAATTTATTAGAGAAAAGATGCCAGACAAGAACTACATATTATAGAAGAATTGTTAATTTTGAAATTAGCTCTGTCAGATCTTCTTAAAGAAGTTTATAGGGAGGAAAAATGTGCTCTCAAAATCATCTGAAAGGAAGCCTGCAGTGAGATGCAGCAGAAAGGCTGATGGGGGAATATGTTAGTTATATCTGCTTTAATCCATTTGTTACCAGGAGAGAACTTAAACTGTGTGCAGATTGATGAAGCATTTGAGTCAGATAAATACTGATGAACTTGTGTGTGCTTCTCTACCTTTTGTTGCTACAGAACCAGAGAAATGTGAAATTGCCAAAGAACCTAAACCCAGCAAGGAGCTCCCCTGATAGTCAATTAGAAAATAAAATGGAACATTTAGGAAATGATGTCCCAGCTTTCTGATCATATGCAATACATGAAAGGTTGCTTTTTTCTGGTGTGTATTTTGCTAATGCATGTGGTATTGGTACATTAAGTAAACTGTTGAGTCTGAAAGATTGTATGAAATAAAAGTCACTCTCCCTCATGAAGCGTGACTAATCAGATGGTAAGTGGGGAAATTTTCAGGTATTTTTCACTTCCCACCACGCAATCAGGACATACTCAAAATTTCCAACACAGCTATTTCAGATTATAGGAATGGTGTGTGCACCAAAACTATTTCACACTAGTGTATGGGGTCCTGTGTTGGGTTTGCATGGCCAGTTTTTGTTAATCGAGGGACTACAGGAGTGACTTCTACAAGTAGCTTCCCCCATGTCTGGCAGAGCCAATGCCAGCCAGCTGCAGGACAGACCCATCGCTGGCCAAGGCCAAGCCAATCAGGAATGAAATTAACACCTCCGTGATAACATATTTAAGAAGGGAAAAAAAAGTTATTGTGCAGATGTAATTGCAGCCAGAGAAGAGAGGAGTAACAACATGTGAGAGGAACAACTGTGTGGGCACCAAGCTCAGTGGAGAAGGAGGAAAAGGAGGTGCTTCAGACTCCTCTCCCTGAGCAGTGGTAGAAACAACATATGACAAACTGATTGTAACTCCCATTCCTGTCTCCTTGTGCCGCTGCAGAGGGAGGAGGCAGAGCTGGAAAGGAAGGAGGGGTGGGGAAAATAAAAGGAGTGGGGGGAAAGGTGTTTCTAAGATTTATTTTACTTTTCATTATCTTGCTCTGATTTTGTTAGTACTAAATTCAATTAATATCCTTAAGTTGAGTCTGTTTTGCCTGTGACAGTATTTGGTGCATGTTATCTCCTTGTCCTTATCTCGACTCATGAATCTTTTGTTATATTTTCTCTCCCGTGTCCAAATGTGGAGGGCAGTGACGGAGCAACTCTGGTGAGTGACTGGCATCCAGCACACTAGAACCCACTACAGACCCTAACACCCAGAACCTGACTAAACGTTTAGAATCAATGTCCTTTACAACCACCTCTGTAATGGCCTATTTACGAACATTTTCCCCCCTGTACCAGTCCTCCACAACTTGTAGGAGATAGAGAAGAGCCTTAGAGCTGTGCCACACATGAAAGGCACAGTTTGAAGCTCTGTTTTACGAAAGCTGTCAGTGGCTATGCAACAAGTAAATAACAGAGCATCGTTAAACTGGGAATAATGTTTGGAAAGAAATGGGATAATTTGCTAAATGTGGCTCAAAGTCAGTATAAGGTAAAAAGATGATGCATGTTTTGCTACAGAGGTATCTCCTAAAGCATATGTCAGGAATTTTATTATATTCATATTTGAAGGTATAGAAGAATATAGAATATAGAAGAATAACATTTGTCTTAGTTATTGATTCTGTAAGGTGCAATGCATTCCCATTTTCCTGATGGCCAGTGAGAAAATGTAATTGGTGCTGAGTGTTAGGATATTACGCAGTCTTACAGTGAGGGATACAATGAGTCTATTCTTGGCTGCTTTTCCAATAATGTGATTTTACACATAGGGGCCTCATTACTAGAAATCTGAGAAAGCTTTAAAATACAAACTTTATGTTTGGAAATTGTACAAAGTTGTACAAAGAAGGTTCTACCCTCTTTCAATGATACCTTGCAATTTATTTTATTTTTTCATGATTGGTGTTTCACTGCTGTAAAGGTGTTAAATCATTTATTTTGTACAGTTCAATTTGTTACAGTCTATTTGTCACCTTTTTAATGCCCTCTGCTTTGGCGGAAAACAACAACGAAATAGAGAATGTACAAGAAAGAAAGTTTAGTCAGTGTTTTCTTTCTAAGACTGACTATAAACTAGAGATAAGAGCTTGCAAATGGTATACTTCGGGAGTCGGTTTCAGCTGTAATGAAGTTTTCAAGCAGCAGATTGAATTCCTAGAAAAACCCTGTATGTCTCATGGGAGAATTTTTTTTGCAAAAATCATAGGTCTTCTTCAGTTCAGCTGTGTCAAAAAGAACCTACAGTGATCCATTCTGTGTATGAAGAGCAGAAAAATTTATATGCCATTCTTGTTCATCAGTTACAAGACTGCATTTCTGAAACATAAAATGAGACTTTTAGAGTAGAAGAAACCTTGGCAGTTTTTTTTCTGGTAACTAGTCCTTCATGTGTACTGTGAGCTAGATAGCTATAGAGTTGAATTTCACACCACAGATGCACCAAAACTGACAAACATTTAAGGCAGGCAAAGGAGCTGGATGGGGGAAAGGATTCTCAAACAGAGGATCTCATATCTGTGTTGAACACTTTTCTGAGATAGAGATTCTTGCAGTAGAAATGTGAATAATAGTTGGAAAAAGAGAAAACTGGGGTTTCTGCTGCTTCCCAAACTGCCCAGTTTGGAAAGTGCCCAAACTTTACCAGTTTCCTAATTTCAGGAAAATACGTTTTTTATGTCTCTAGGTCAGCCTGCCTCCTCTGCCTGCTGTCTTCCTCCTGGTGGGAGAAGACACAAACTAGAAGTTCAGGCAAAACCTGCCTTGGGTATATAGGATCAGGGTGTTTGGATAGAAAGACTGGCCTTTCTTAGCAGTAAGGGATAATTCTAAATGTCATTTGCAAGGTTACAAGAATGTACTTTATTGCAAATTCTCAGCTCTTGGAAATTGGTGCTTTCTACACATAATGTGCTTGATGGGGAATCAGAAAACATCTCTGCATTTAATGTGTTTTGTACTAATTCAAAACCTCTTTCCTGTCTTACGTTCCTCAATTGCCTAATGTGTGACACCTCTTCATCCCATCTCGCTGCACTGGACAGGTTGAAGAATTGTATGGTCATATAGTAACCATATTGGAAAATTATCTGTCTGAAAAACACTCACTCTTTCTCTTTTTCCCCTTTCCCCTTGAGAATGGAAAACGGTACAGAATTTTGGGACTAATTGGTCATGGACATTGGGACACATGATTTTTAAGGTCAGCAATGTCTTATGTGTAGATAATGCATAGTTTTTGTCGAGCTGATTTTAATTGTACAAAGATGTGACCATCTTTTTCTGCTGGTTTATTCACCATTATCCTTGGGGAAGCAAAGGTTGTTGAACTCTAAGATCAAAAGAGCCGAGGCACAGAACTTCAATGGTTTTAGATCAAGCCGTAATCAGACAAGGCTCTATCCAAATTATAAAAGGAGAGTCAAAAATATCTGTGTGGCAAACTCTTGTCATTATAACAAGTATATATCTATATTTATAGCTTGGTAACAAATATAGTTTTGATACGCCTAGTCCGCTGTCTTGTTTTTGCTCTGTCTAGAACGAGCATCTTAGAAGTGTAAGAATAGTTAACAAGAAATCTTTTTATAGTCAAATAAAGATACAGTCTTTTTTTTTTTTTTTTGACAGTGTATCAGTTTTCTTTTCAATTTTCTCATAATTATTTAATTTGATTTTATCACCCTTTTCCTCACATGCACAAAATCTTGAAAAATTTTTCAATTTGAACTGTTTCAGCACAGTTCACAATGCACTTTGCTTATATTTTTGCTTTTTAATCCTTAAATCAAAAATCCTTTTAGAATATATTCTCCAGAACACTTTCTGCTACCATCCTGATGCTTCTTGGAGACTATTCAGAACTGAGAAGTCATAACTGAAGAGATCCTGTTCCTCCAGATCTTCATTTTTAACTGCTCTGGCAATTTCAGCCTTGATTTCATCAAGGCAGGGTATTTTTAATCAAGCTGACGAGTACATTTTTAACTTTCAATTAGATTGTGATAACTGGAAAAAAAGCTGGGTTGTTCTTAGGATCTGGAATATGTTCACTGTGTTTCTTTTGAGAATGTAATTAAATGTCTTACATATAGGAGTTAAGTAACTCTGCCTTTCCCTAAGAACTTACGTGAAGGTAGCAATTTTTTTACATGGATGGGTTACAGGCTAAATAACATTTCTTCTGTGTAGACTAACTCAGCTTTTAAGTGAGTTATGCTGTCTCAGAAGGAGACAGCAGCTTTTGACCACAGGCAAAATTCTGAGAACTATGGAAGACCTCATGGAGAGGTTCATGGAGAACTTTATTCTATTCTAACTGTTAATCACTTGCATGTACGTCAAGGCATTTAAATCTAACTGTACAGTAGTGCATCCATACCTTATGCTCCTTTGCACTCTCTTTATTTATTGTCTTGGTTTAATGCTGCTGCTGCTTTTCATTGGAGGGGTTAAGCAAGTCTTTGGACTTGTGAGCACCACACACTTCTGTGTTTTGGGAACTGTTAGGTAGGAAAAATTTTCAATCATGCTGACCAAGTCCTATGGCTATCTGTGTCTCACATGACTCATTTTGAGCTGAGGAGCCTCTGTTCTTTGAACAGCATTATTTTTAAGAGTTCCTGTCACATTTCTAAATTTTTTTCTTCCAGGCAATTTATAATTTGATTATTTACAATCAATTTACAATTCGATCAATCTTGGTTAATTAAAACAGAGGACTGAGTTTTAAATTTATAGCTCTCTGTAAAATTTTGTCATTTTCTGTCTTTGATTATCCATGCTTTTGTTTGTTTGGTCTTTAAAGAAGAATATAGCTAGGATGTTGCCCTATCACTATCTTACGCAAAGGACATATTCCTAAAGTTTTTGTGATAGAGTTTCACAGTTCACACCGTCTACCTGACTAATCTGAACTTCTCTGAATAACAGACAGTTGTCTGGTAGATTTTCCTTAAGTGTGTATTTATTGTTTGTAGAAACAGATGAAAATAAGATTTAAATTTCTTGTGTTATGTTGTTTCCAGAAGACCTTGGCTTCTATAAAGCTTTAATTTTCTTTTTAAAGAGCTTCTGTCTTTTATCCGAGTTATTTTTTTTCACTTCTGATATCTTGCATTTATCCCTCTAAGCCCCAAAACCTTAATGAAAAAGATACATTTTATTCTGATCTCCTCATTCTGGACCTACTCACAACAGACTTTCTGTTCTATAATGCATTTGCTGGAACACATGATCTGATTGTGTTTGATGATCAAAGGGCTGGAACACTTCTCTTATGAAGACAAGCTCAGAGAACTGCAGGTGTTCAGTCTTGAGAAGGCTCCATGGAGATCTTATAGCAGCCTTCTAGTACCTATG
This sequence comes from Neopelma chrysocephalum, assembly GCF_003984885.1. Taxonomy (NCBI): domain Eukaryota; kingdom Metazoa; phylum Chordata; class Aves; order Passeriformes; family Pipridae; genus Neopelma; species Neopelma chrysocephalum. The sequence continues at coordinate 1,309,970 of NW_020925579.1, read as the reverse complement.
GGGGGCTTACAAGAGTGCTGAAGAGGTGCATGTAGTGGTAAAACAGGGAGTAATGGTTTTAAACTGCAAGAGGGTGGGTCTAGATATTAGGAAAAAATTCTTTATTGGATGATGAGATGGAACAAGTTGCCCAGAGAAGACATGGATACCCTGCCCCTGAAAGTGTTGAGGGCTGGGTTGGATGGGGCTTTGAACAATCTGATCTAGTGCAAGGTGTCCCTGCCCATGGACAGGGGATTCTAACTATATAATCATTAAGGTCCCTTCCAACCAAACTGTCCTATAATTCTAGGATTCTGTAACTAAATCATTTTGTATCTGGAATCTACTGGCTAAGAACTGACTCTAGATTTGACTTGGGGCAGCTTTCAAGGGTGTTTAAAATCATTAATTTCATAAGAGATACCATTCTTGCATTGCTAGAAATAAGCTGAAGAATATTAAAGACTTGAGCTTCTAAAAAAGATGGGAACTTGCTCATCTGCACTGAAAACCTGCCATTTTTTCTTTGTGGGTTTAACCTCTCTTATTCCATGAAAAATTCTTCAGTATGGAAGCAGCAAACATTTCCACTTTTAGTGAGTTACTTTTCAGTCAACCTTCCCCTTCAGAGATGTCCATCATTATGCCATTACAAGTTAAAGTTTAAAATTTTTAGGTTATGAGTGGTTATCAAGTGGATGTGTGGATACATTTGACTAGTGTGGAAATGATAGTGTCAGTTGTCCTCTAAAAAGGAAACAAGCATGCACTGTCCATCTGCTTTTTAGCTGTAAAATAATCAAGGAGATTTTTCAGCTTTCATAGTAGATCAAGAACCATCACCAGAAAAAAAGTCAAACTTATTAATTTAATTTAATTTTATTTTATTTTTACTTCCCCCCAAAACTCACCAAAAATCAACTCCCCAAACTTTTTAGTGCATCTAAAAAGCTTCCATCTACAAGCAGTGCCAAAATTTGAAAAATCCAATTATTAGCAGTTATTTACCATGACTAAATTGATATTAGTCTTATGTGCTTAAGATCCTATATATATCCTTTCAATTATAATACCTATTTTTTGAAATACTTAAAAATTTTCCAAACTATTCATACACTCAACAGAAAATGCTAACAAAACTGGGACACTTTTGGTGACCTACATCCATGCTGATTACCTATTTCATTACTGTTTGGTCTTAACGAAAGAAAATAAAATATGTGTCAGCAGTAATGAAAATTGAAAGTAGGTCAGTCTTCAAAACCACTGCATCAAAACCAGAACAGAAGTTTTCTACAGAAAAATGAGAAATGTGAAAATGAAAGGCAATTAAGATTTTATAGTTTCAGTCAGAATGATTAGTGGAGAATTATCGAATTATCTCTTCATTCAGCACTGTGTAACTTACACCCTTGGAAACAGGAGACACTACAAAGAAACTGTGTTTATCTTCCTTGAAAGAATTTGAAAAAGATACCAGAATTTATTTAGCTGATTCTAAATCCTCCTTTCCTTTCAGTGGACTTGGCAAGAAACTGAGAGCAATCAGAACAGGAACTGTGAATGTTTCAGCAAATTCAGAAAGAACTTTCATACATAGTGAGGAAGAACTTTATATTTGGCTAGGTAAATATTTTTCTTCCTGTGTGGAGGCTTTAATCTTAGTTCAAAGAAGGATGAATATATGTCATAACACCTTATTATAATTGGATGTTTGCTGTAATTTATGCAAATAAAATCTAAGCTTTGTGCCACTAATATTTGGTTCTGAGGGATTGGATTCTGATAGCAGAATATGCACTTTCTACATCCAAGTTCTCAGTCTTAACTTAGCAACTCTCTTTTCTGTGGTTTTGATCTGTGAATGTCTGAAAATTTTGGGTTAAAATAAATGAGTTGATTGTAATATAAATTTAAAATGTAATTTCAATTTGGTCTTAAATCTCAATGGAACTATAGAGAACAGTGGTTCCTCAGTGAACAGATTCACATTTAAATCAACACCTATTTGAGTGTTTGTACATCTATATCATGATGTCTCAGAAAAGGCTTCTCAGTCTCTTTATGGCCCTGTAGACTAGTCAGCTGAATTCCCTCAGACTGGGAAACTTTGCTGCAAATTGTGCTGGTGTAAGCTCTGTTTATTTCAGCTGTATGAAGGGAAATACCTTCAGAGAAATACCTTAATTTATTTACCCAAAGATTTCCTTTGAGTAAATAAAGAAATGAAAAAATATATGAGAAGGCTGCTTATTGCCTGTGGAACTGGGTTTGTTCTGGGATGAAGTTATGAAGTTAATTGTCTTCATAGTGGCCTGTTAAGAGCTGTGCTTTGCATTTTTGGCTCAAACAGTGTTGATAACACTACAGTCTTTTGGCTATTGCTGACAGTGCCTGTGCAACAACAAGGCTTTCTCTCTCACTGCCCCTTCCTCCCCCAATGTCAGGAGATTGTGTGTGTGCAAGACTTCAGGAGGGGACTTAGCTGGGACAACTGGCCCCAACTGGCCAAGAGGATAACCCGTAACACCCAGAGCAAGATGTCAGGGAAAGTGGTTGAGTCACCATCCCTGGAGGTATTTAAAATATGTGTAGATGTGCCACTTACGGACATGGTTTAGTGGTGGATTTGGTTGCATTAGGTTTGCACTTGGACTCAATAATATCAAAGGTCTTTTCCAACCTAAATGATTCTATGATTATATGAATCCATGCCTGGCAACAAAAGTTAGAAGAAGAGATGAGGAAGGAGAGGCATTTGTAGTTTTCACATTTGTCTTCCCAAGTAACTGTTAGGTGTGGTGAAGGCTCCTCTTTCCAATTAGTAGCTGGACAGCTGAATAATCACACCATGTGGTGGGTGAGCACAGAGGGTAATAGTGAATGAGGTAACATCAGACTGGTGATCTGTCACTAGTGGGGTTCCACAGGGTTCCATCTTAGGCCCTGTACTCTTCAACATCTTCATAAATTACCTGGATGCAGGACTGGAAGGGATACCAAGCAAGTTTGCAGATGACACAAAACTGGGAGGAGCTGTTGACTCCCTTGAAGGCAGGGATGCCCTGCAGAGAGACCTCAACAAATCAGAGGGCTGCAGAGAGACCTCAACAAATCAGGTTGGGGCAACCCTGGATGTATGAACAGACTGGGGAATGACATGCTGGAAAGCCGTGCCACAGAAAGAGACCTGGGGATCGTGAATATTACTCAGCAGTGCCCTGGCAGCCAGGAGGCCCAACTGTGTCCCGGGGTGGCATCAGGCAAAGTATTGTCAGCTGATCAAGAGAGGGGATTGTCCTGCTCTGCTCTGCACTGGTGTGGCCTCACCTTGAATATTATGTGCAGTTTTGAACACAACAATGTAAGAAAGTGTCGTGGGGTAAAAAAGTGTTTTCCCCTGGAGTTAGAAAGGTGGTAACCCCCGAGGGGGTGGTGTTCTTGGTGCAGGACCCAATCAGAAGCTACATTTCGCTCCTTTGAAATCAACATATTATAACAGACCGGAAAAGAAGGGAGATGACGTAGCTGGAGGAGAAGTTGTGAAGCCACGAGGAGCTGAGGGACCAGCGAGCCCCGCTGGGGGCTAGGCCCCCCCAGCCACCAGCTGGGGGCTGTGGAAGCCCAGAACAGTGTTAAAACTGAATTGGGTGCCGTAGTCAAAGGCTGGAGGAGTTTTTCTCCACTGTGAGTGGGCAGCAGAAGATACTGAAAGCGGTGGCGGAGCAGCACTGAACAGAGAACTGTGGCTGAGAGCCAAAAGAGATAACAAGCAGCAGAGATGGTACATAGTCGGCTGAGAGGCGCAGAGATGTTTCTGCATGAGGGAGAGCTGGCAACAAAGCAGAGAAAACTCAGCAGAGACTGTTTTTGGGGTAAGACTGAATTACTTTCCCAAAAACCCTTGGAGACCCCTCTTAAAAGGAGGGGGTGGACTTCCATTTGAAGGGAGTCCTGAAATGCAGCAGCACCGGAGAGAGGAGCTGAGAAGCTCAGAGACGTTCTGGAAGCTGGACTGGGACGGCTAGATGGAATGTGGGGGAAGTGGCCTTGTCCCTCCGCCTGCTGCCACGCTGGCAGTTTGAGACAGAGCAAAAGAGCTCTGGTAGGATGCTTGGGGCAAAGACTGAACTGAGAGCTGCCCTAAACATTCTGACTCACGGGAACTCGACTCCTCGAGGAAGGGACTTTCACAATATGTCTTGCATTCCATGATATGACCGTGGTGAAGTGAGTTTTGTCCCTGTTGGCAGTCCACGGGTGAGACCTTCGGTTGGAGCCAAAGGGCTGAGAGGGGTGAGAGGAGACCTCCTTGTGTGTAATGGAGAGGGAGAGATATTCCAGCTATGACAACTCCAGCTACGACTACTGCTTTGAAGAGGAGAGACACTGCTGCCCTTCTTCCCTTCTGAACTTTCATTGGAGGGAAATGAGGGACTTGATCTAATGTAAATATTTCTTTACCATAGGAGAGATAGTTAGAATTGTGTATATAATGTATTATAGTATTTATTTGTGTAATAATTGTAATATAATTCCCTTCCCCCCATACTGAGTCTTGTGTTATGTCTGGAAAACCCTCTCACACTGAAGTAAATTGTGGGAAGGGGGGGGCTTAGACTTGGAAATTGGATTTTTGGGCGTCTCAAACCACCACAGAAAGATATTAAGCTCTTAGAGAGTGTCCAAAGGAGGGCAACGAAGATGGTGAAGGGCCTTGAGGTGAAGCCGTATGAGGAGAGGTCACTTGGTCTGCTCAGCCTGGAGGAGACTGATGGGAGACCTCATTGCAGTCACAACTTCCTTGTGAGGGGAAGAGGAGGGTCAGACACCGATCTCTTCTCTGTGGTGACCAGTGGTAGGACCTGAGGGAATGGCCTGAAGTTGTGCCAGGAGAGGTTTATGTTGGATATTAAACAAAGGTTCTTCACTCAGAGGATGGTTGGACACTGGAACAGGCTCTCCAGGGAAGTGGTCACAGCACCAAGCCTGAGAGAGTTCAAGAAGCGTTTGGATGATATAGTCAGGCACATGATGTGACTCTTGGGGATGGTCCTGTGCAGGGCTTAGAGTTGAACTCAGTGATCCTTGTGGGTCCTTTCCAGCTCAGCATATTCTGTGATTTTGTGATTCTGTGATCTCCTTGCCCATGTGAAGTAATCCCACTTTTTGTTTTGCTGGCATGAACTGCTCTTACTTTTTTTTGTTAAATTGTCTTTCTCTTGGTCCTTGAGTCTTTCCACCATCCTTCTGTTTATCTCCACATCCCAAAGAGAGGGGAATGTCTGAAAGACAGGGAGAGCATTTGGCTGGCAGCTGGGAATGACTCATCATGGTTGATTTGGCACTGGGTATGAGGCTCAAGGAATTCAAGAAAAAAATAGCAATTGCGAGTGGTAAAGGGCAGGACTTAAACTGGATATTGCCAGAAAGTAGAATGATTATGGGGGATTATTTGTTGTTGTAAAGTGGTGACAGGATGAGGGGTGGAGTTTCCCAGTGAGTTTGTCTACTTTTTGCCAGTGTTGAGAGAATATTGCTTTGGTATGAGGAATTTTTGTTGTTGATGTAATTATAGTTTATGAAAATTTTGTGATGAATGTATATTTTAACAGCAGCTTTTAAAGTTGTGCTTCTCAGTAGTCAGGGATGGAAATAGGGTGTTTATGTGGCAAGGTGTTGACAGCCAGGACTGGCATGGACACAGATGGTTCGAGCCCTCTCCAACTGACTCACTGACAGCCTGCCCAGATGAGGTGGTGCTGCCTTTGGGAAATCTTAAGAAAGGACAAAACACTGTTCAACAGAGAAGTGTGAGACAAAATGTGAGAGAAACAGGCTTGCAGACACCAATGTCTGAGAAGGAGCGGGTGACCCAGGCACCAGGGCAGAGATTCTCTCTGCAGTCTGAGGTAGACACCATGGGGAGGCAGTTTGTTCCGTTCTGTAGCTTGTGAAACACTGGCAGCCACAGCCAGTGGACGTGTCCTGAAGGAAGTTGCAGCACAGGGAGAGATCGTGCAGGAGCAAGTGCCTGGCAGGAGAGCTGAGCTGTATCGCTAAAGCATGTTAAGGAAAAAATGGGTATGCATATAACAAGATTTAGACAAAAATATAGGCCCTTTAAATCTAAAGATAGCATTGACAGAAAAGAAATTAAACCAGATACTCTAAATCTTAAACTGCCATTGTCAGCAAAACAAACAATGCAGTTCTAAATAACATAAAACAGAAAAATTAATAGCATTACATTAATTGGCAGAATTTTTTTCTTGGTAGTAAATGCCATAAGTAATCTTTATGTTGCTTAGAGGTGGACCTATGCTACCATAAATAGTTATTGAACTGGGACATGGATTCATTTATTACAATAGATTATAATTGCTGGCACATATGAAATACACATTAATGTTTAACTGTCGGGGTTGACAGAGAACCTGTCAGTAGCCTGGCAATTAGTGACGAGGAAGGTAAACAACTCTAAGGAAATATTTACTGTAATGCCAGATGGAATAAACGTAATGCAGCCCAGACCAAATGTTACCAATCAAAATGTGCATAATATCACCAATGACAGCGTGCACAGTGTCCTCAGGTCACCAATGACAATAAGCACAGTGTCTTCTGTGTCTCCAATAAAAGTTTGTTCAGGGTCTTGTGCTGGGGACCTTTGACCAATTGTGTTGTGGCACAATGGTGTGCAAAGAGTATAAAAAGAAGCACTGGAAAGCAATAAAGTTGCCTGTCCCTGATCACCTGGACTACGTCTGATTTCTGTGTCGTTCTGGCTGTTCCGACTTTAACAGCGACATTTAACAGACTCCAGAGATCATGGATTCTGCTGACTGTGTTTCATGAAAGCTTATACAGAGAGTGATTGTATCATGAAATGTCCTTCCCTTTTTTTCCCCACAGAAAATAATTTAGGATCTTCATTGTTCCAACATCATAAGTACTTCTTAGGAATAAATTCATAACTTTACAAACACAGTAAATGTAGTCTTAAGTTGATTATTATGACTCTAATATAAGGAGTATTTCTTGATAAAGTTGCTGAAGTAGTTAGTTTTTTCATTGGGCTCATGGGGTTTTTTTGGTGATGCTTCTACTCTCTAGAAGTCCATTTATAAAGCTCCTTTCTGTTTTGCTATTTTTAAACAAGGAAAGAATACCAGAAGTAGAAGACCAGTGTTGACTTCATAAACTATTTAAAATTGCACCCTTCCGGTCAGCAATAAACTGACTAGTAAAATAACATCAAAGGCAGCCTACAATAACTAGATTACTTTAGAAGTAGTCTACCAACAGTGAAGAAAGAAGACAAATTCTAAAAAAGTCATATAAAGAGTGGTCTTTCTCTTCCAAAAAAATATTTTAGATAAGCTCTCTGTTTCCCAGTAGGTTATAAGCATATATTTCTGAACTTTGTACTTTCATGGGACAAAACCACCATACATATGCATATATACTCTTGAGTTAGAGAGAACAAAACCAAAACAATCCTTTGGTAGAATGTGGAAGGGATTATGAATAGCCTGCCACTGAATTGGGAACTTCATAGTTGTCTTGTTTATGACATCTGTAACCAGACTCTTTCATCATTAAGACCAGACTTCAATAGAATATAGCTTTCTGGAGCAAAGAGTTTGTTTGTACAGAGATACCTGGAAGTGTTTAATTTCTCATATGCAATCCAGATTAATATTATATGTGGTTAGAAAATCAGGGCAAGTAATGAGTTAAATCCATCACATAAGCTGTTTACAACAGACAGTAGGAGAAAGGTTGCTCATGCAGTTAATGAAAATGGGTAGGATGGATACACATGTGAATGCTTTTTAACTTTATTTTATTCAGTACATGAACGAGTAGTCAATCTACAAAATTTAGAATAGCATAAGAATAGCATCAAATGGAAACTGTAATGCTGACACTAAAGGAACTAATAACAGGAATCAGAACTTTTTTAAGGACTTAAAATAAGCAGGTAATGCAGAAAGGTACTACATTGTTGACTAAACCTAATCAAACTTTGCTGTGAAGTGGAACAGCTGGGTATCATGGAAGAGGGAATAGTTAATTTGTTAATGAAACATGGAAACATATTATTGATGGAGAAACTGTGAATAATGGTGTGGTTTGATAAAATTCCTCATAGTATCAAAAAAAGTTGCATGTGCCTAGGATCTTTAGAACTACATTAACTAAAGTACTTTACAAGAGGGCAAGCTAGTTCCAGCTTAATGCTGCATTCACCATACTCTCCACTGTGAGAATAAGTTAAGCCAGCAGCACCTGCATTCAGTTAATTAGAATCAAAAAGGAGTGTTTCAGCCTTGGAGCTGAGAAGGAGTGTGTGAATCAAAACAGTGAGTTTGCAAAAAGTGCTGGAAATTCTAGTTAACTGAATGACAACACCAGGTGTGTTTACCAAAGAACCCTGATAAAGGGGAAATGGAGAGAGAACTCTGTGGAGAACCCTGAAAACTGAATGATCATCTATACTTGTGACCCTGACGTGATATGTGTTATGGCAGTTTTCAATAACCATGACCCAACAGGGGTAACAGAGTTAGTTCTGCCTGAAAAAAGTCTCTCTCCACTTGAATTCGTTTGCCACAATCCATTGTAAATATGCTATAAATATCAGTATTAAAAAATTTTATGGAGAATACATTTATGTAGATCATGGTGTCTGTTATGGGCTCTTCTGAATCATAAATTTTCTATCCTGGTAATCAGGTCCATCTTCTTAAGTCTAATTGTAGAAATAGAGGTTTTGATATGAAAGTCTGAAGCCAGTAGCAAAACTCACATTTTATTTCAGTTGGGGTTATTACCAATCAGGTTTATTAAAGTGTATGTTTTGAATTTGGCTTCTGCCTTTGAATGTCTGACAGTAAGTCACTTCTTAGAAATTTAAATAAGAAGGAGACACAAAAAATGATAAATCCATTTCATGTGAGGGATTACATTTCTGCAACTGGGTCTGAAATAATGGAAGAAGTTGTAAGCACTCTCTTTGTCTTACTGTAAAACCCATGTTTTCTAATGTACTTGACAGTCTGCTTATGAAAATGCTTTCTACCTTATGAAAGTTTTAAATTGCTGAGTCTGAGAAAAATGTCTGAATTGTGTTGTTAGTTTTTGGATTTTTTTAAAGACTGAAGTTGCTTTGAGTAGTGGGTTATTGTCACAATTTGTTTGGATTGGATTGTTGGCATCTATGTAAGTATATATATTGCTTCCAATCCTCTCCCCCATGACTTTCCTATTATAATATATTAGAAGGTTTTAAAATTACTTTAAGTTGATTAACGTTTGAGGTCTTGTCTTTCCTATTCTCTCTTCCTTACTTCCCCTTCCTCTTTTCCTTAAAAAAAAAAAAAGTTGGCTGAGAAAAACTCTTTTTCTAAAAGCTTTTACATGTAAAACATATCTATATCTATTTATATCTATATCTGTATATATCTTCTCTAGGTAAATTTTCTTATACTAAATATGTGTTTTCTTAAAGGCAGTTTTGTTACATTCTTCGGCAAATTAATTTATTTATAATCCTTAGGTTTATTGTATTCCTTCCTGTGTGGTTACCTATAATAATATAATATTATGGATCTCTGTCAGTAGTTAAAAAGTATGATGGGGACAAGGTAAATCTGCAGATGCAGATACATGCCTGGGAAGTAACTGCCTTTCAGGTTCACAAGTCGACCCCTAGTTCTAGTTTGCTTTAGAGAGGAAATAATCTAACCTGTTCTTCACTGGCTCCAAGGATCAGCAAGTAAAGAAGGAGAAACTAAGACTTTACACAGTATTTCATCGTTCATTGATGTAATGGGAAGAAAGCTCTTAGGTTTTTTTACTAAGATCTATAGTCCACAAGCAGGCTATGTATGGACAAGAACAATACAGGGTAGCATTAGTCTTGGCCATCTGGTTCTTACAGGTTTCCAAAGAATTTTGAAGATGTGTTCTCCAAATAATTTTTTGCTCATTTTTGATTTAGAGATTGCTGCATTTTAGAATGAGTAAGTATCGAAAATCTCATAGTACTTTGAGTATTATGAGCGTTTCTGTTTTTAAAGCAATTACGTGTGATTTTTTAAAATTTTATTGCAGTGAGTTTAAATTTTAAAAATCCATATTTTATCTAATTGGAACTCTGTAAAAAGAATATGTATATTCTTTTTAGGATGTATATTGCTGTTTCTTTTCATTATCAAGTTTTCCATGGTGCACTCCAATCTATTCTTTGAGATTGTTATTTGCTTCTTAATTTTCTCTTCTGTGTTCTATTTTCACATTTTTTCACTTAGATGATTTTGTTTTAACTTATTCTCTGTTCCTTTCTTGACAATTTATTAGAAGTTTAATATAAAACCAATCATAATTTGATACTACAGAAACTTTCAGACCTCTGGGATTGGAGAACAGTAACTTGCCCCATGACATGAATCTGGAAATTATTGATTAAATGTTAACACAAGACACACATTAGAAATTTAGAATACAAAAGACCTGAAATCTAAGATGGATGGGATACTTTGTGAAGACAGGAAGAGTTCAAATATTGAACAACCTCTTTTGTCTAAAAAATAAACAAGTTATAGAAGCAGCTATTTTTCTATTGAAGGTAAAATCGGGTAGCAGCATCAAGAGTAAATATATATTTATGCTACTAATGTATCAAATGTACATCACCAATAGAAAGCCTTAATATATGCCTCTTCAATAATTTCCCAAGTCAAGAGAGAATGTAAATTTTCAAGCTATACACTGAAATTATCTCTGCTTGGGCCTTTAACAGCCAGCCTCTGATTTAAGGACAGTGCTTGAAAGTAAGTGTAATTTCCTACTCCATAAAAGCATCAAAAGAATCTTAACTTATTAGCTGCATGATGCACTGTGGTGAGTTGACCTTGGCTGGCCACTAGGTGCCCACCAAGATGCTCTATTACTCCCCTTCTCAGGAGGACAAGGAGGTTGCTCTGGAAGACAAACATCATAATCACAAATGCTCACTCCACCACATTCCTGCTTCATCCCCAGCCTTTCTCTTAGCTTTTATTGTTGAGCCGAAGGCATATGGTATGGAATATCTCTTTGGTCAGTTTGGGTCATCTGTCCAGGCTGTATCTCATCCCAAGTTCTTGCCCATCCCAGCCTAATGGCCTTTGGGGATGAGGGAGGATATTGGAGAGACTGCACTGATACTGCACCAACACCGCTCAACAGTAGCTGAATCACTGGTGTGTTATCAACACCTTTCTAGCTACCAATATACAGCATAGCACTATAAGGGCTGCTGTGGGCAAAAGTAGCTGCATCTCAACCAGACTCAATACATGCAAAGACAGGAAAATGTCTGCAGCCTTTAAAACATCTGTAGCCTGTTATACGTCCCCCTATTCTCTGAAACTTGCTTAAACCTAATTGAACAACAAAAACTAAGGAAACACTCATGTCCTGCTTGATAGCTGCTGGTCTTCCACTAATGTTAATATAGCTGGGGCATTCCTTAATTGTCCAACCTGGTAGATTACTTTGGAATCTGGATTTGTATTTTCTTTTTTTTTAAAGAATGCCATTCTCTGCTTCCATCAAAAAAAATGAGGACTCTTGCACTATGTAGTCTTCTCATTAGACAATTTAACTTGCAGTTTTCTGTTAATTAAAATTGTACAAACAATAATTGAAATTGTACAAACAATAGACTAGGCTGTCTCAGGTTATGGGATGCTATCAATTACATTCTTAGTCTTATTTGAGCTTCTTACATCTATAAGGAAATATTAATAGGGTTTTATTGTGAAATTTTTTGACATGTAAAACTCAAAAGGAATAAGAAATATCACGGTTGAAACTTTTCAGTGTTGTTAACATGGTAGAGTTGACATTGGGCAAAAGGAGTAAGGCAGTTTCAACTGTACCTGTGTCACTGATTCATAGATAACTCTGATGGTTCTGCTGTGAGGAGTTTTCTGATCTTAGGTGGAACTGTGAATGAGTTTGGGTTTATATCTGCCTGGTTTATCAGTCAAGTCATTTGCCTGCTATGACAGCTGCTATCTCCTTCAACAATATTTCCTGATCAGAGTAAGGAAAAAATATGCTATATGCACATATATTTGATTTTGCAATCCTGATAGTTTTAATTATTTAATTAGTTATTTATTAGGTCACACAATTTCAAAGCAGTGGACAGCATTTGTTTACTTAAGCACAGGTACACAAGTCTTTTTTAAAATTAGCTAGAGTAGCCTTATAGTTACCCCTGACCTGAATTACCACTACAATTAATGTTCACACAATAAATTACTTAAGCCACCCAAAGGTCAGAGAAAGGTTCACTTACTATCTGTTCAATTTTTCTTTGCACATCAGTGCTGTAATAATGATGATTATTTTAAAAGCTTTAAAATTACTTGGATGGAAACCGAATGGGGGAAGACAATACAAAAGCTAGCAGCCATTCACCACATCTGTTTCTCAAACCCACTTAAAAATAGAGATGAATTTGGAAAAATCTTTCATATTAGAGCTTGGGCTCTGGATATATAAGATTATTTTTCAACAATATAAGGTGCATAAGCGCCTTTTCATTGCATGAAGAAAGTATGCCTGCTGGCAAATGAATCATATTATAAAAATTGATTGTATCCCAAAAGGGAAAAATGTTATTGAAGATCCAATGGCCTGGGACGATACACCATTGATCATTGTAAGAAACACTTCCAGAAACTGTTTTTAATCTTTCTACCAGAGCATTAGCAATTATTCTTTAGCCCATAGTGAGTAATGACTTGAGTTTCCCAGTTTTCCAATCGATAAAACATTTACCCTACCACTACAGATGTGCTCTTCACTCAGAGAAGCAGAATTTTTCTTCCAATTCCCCTTTTTTTTGGTGTGACCTCATAAAATGTTTTTGAACATATTTCAATGTTTTTTAAAGAGAGGGAACAATACTTTCCCTTCCATGCACTTTTCCTCACTTTCTTCATTCTATTTTGAGAAATAAGTCATTAACTTTCACAGAACTCTGTCTCTTTTTGGTTTGCTTATTGGATGCTCTGTTCTGTTTCCTCAAAATTTGAAGTAATAGATGCAACTAAAATACTACTTGCGTTTTTAATTTAAAAAAGGAAAATTATACAAAAAATACTAACTTCCTCCTAGAAGTGTTTTATACTTCTTAAACAAATGGGAAAGCTGCCTTTGTTCCATCCTAATTCTAGGCACACACAAAATAAAAAATGCTTAAATATCCTTGGTGTAATACTGTAATACTGTAAAATGCCGTAATAATGTGACTAATGAAAGAACCACCGCCTCCCTAAGATCCTGCTTTATGGTGAACTTGCCACGGCTGCCACAAGAGAGGAGCCTCGAAGAGGAGGTAAAAGGACTCCCTGAAACAACATCTCAGCCTTTCATCATAACTGGTCTACTCAGGCCTCCAACTGGGAGGTCTGGAGACACACTATCTTTAACGCTGCTGCTTCTTTTGAGAAAGCACGTAGGATCACTCTTGAGAAAAGACAATGCAGAAAGAAACGTATCTTGCAGAATTTACCACCTAAGGAGTCTTCTGTTGTGCCTTTTGCAACTGGACGGGTCTGTCCCGTATTGGCCTTTTTAGCCACCAACGCACTTGTAGTAAGTGTGGGTAGAGCCTTTCCCAAATCTTCGTTCATTAAGCCTAGCCATGATGATGATGGAGAGCAATCACAAGACATACTCTTAACAGACTAATGAATAACTTTGCAGCAAGACAAATCTGTCGAGATATAAAGATAGATGGTCATAACGACTCCTTGATGATTGGAAAGTTAATGTTCGATCAAGTTTCTCTTCCCCTGTGATTGCATATTAGCTCTCTCTGTGTGAAACATGCACACATATCTAATGCAAAAAGTTCATAGACATTATTTCATACTCTAAATGCCCTCTGTTTGGAATAAAGTGTGTTTTACTGCATTTATTAAAACTCTCACATTTGTATAGTGAATTTTGAGATCTTAAAAAGATCTAGTTACTTATGTGCTTCAGTGGATTTAATGGAGATGAAATTTCACGGCATAAACTTTCCTGTGAACAGAGAGGTAAATAAATAATCCAGACTGTGCATACTCTAGTAGTTGTGTTTGTTCTTGACCAGAACAAATAGTAAGCAGATATGAGGGAAAAGTTGGAGCATGAAAAGTAAACAGATTGTAAAGATGTGTTGGCAATTCAAAATAGAAATCCAAATGCTTAGCTATAGTGGGACAGAGTAGACTCTAAAGACTTCACAGATTTAAATAATCTGGAGATTCACCTCAAGAAATTAGGATTATGTAGATCATGTCCGTTGCACAAAAAGTAGACTACTAATTTATGTTCTTATATGTAGCAAATACTTCAAGCAAAGTTAGTCAGAATGAATATCTGGGGTGAAGTGACCTTGGAGAGTAGGAAAGATGAACTGGATCTACAAATACCTCTCCCTCTCACCACTCTCAAATTTTCATCTGCTAAACTGGGACAGGGTGATATGAAAGAGTGCAGTAACCATACCTGACTGCTGGGAACCAGTCAACCAACCACTTCAGAAATGTCCCTTCTGTAAATTACCTGGATGAGGAAGAAGGAACTTCATGTATTTAGCACAAATACAGCAATGTGCAGTATTTTTCAGTCTACCTTACTATTATTATTATTATAAACACTGAAAGTGAAGGGTTGGTGCTTCACATCATGGAGTTGGTGTATTTTGTTAGAACAAGGAATAAAGAGACAAAAAAGCAAACAATCTAACCACATTGTTATTCAAAACATAATATTGAAGGTCAAACATATTATAAATCTTTTTCTATGCCAACTGTTTGATTCCATGGTACAGATTAATTTTATATGTTTTGTACTAATCTAAATAAGGCCAAGCTTCATAGCAGCAGGATTGGAAGAATGAAAAAAAATACAAAGTTAGGTTGCTTTCATAGCTTGTGCTGAAGTTTTGTGTGCTTATCCTGGTTGCCATGGGTCCTGGGAAAGAGGACAGGATTCCTCACCCAGCCGTGTTCTTGTCCTTTGATCAATCTGGGGATGGATGCACACATTATATATCTGCTCCATTGATCAAGATAATACGTACAGTTCCAAAGATAGTTGCTCATGTCATCTCTTTATCTACCTTTCTGAATCTCAGATTCTAGGCTTGTAAGCTATGACTGGGAAATTGATGTGCTAGGAATCTATTTTTAAAATGCTGGTGTCATGGACACTAACGTTCTCACAGTTAGCATGCTAATCTATCTTTGTAATATTTCCACAAGAGGAATTTTGCTTATTAGATTTATTCTAGAGAATACTGTGGTTCAGTGATGGTTCTGCGGAATGATACAAGTTTTTTAAGTCTTCTGTGCTCTTCTTTTTTGGCATGGTTTGACAAGTACTACATAGCCATTTACTCACAGCCCACCTCTGCCTTGGTAGGATTGGAAAGAGAGACAGAAAAAAATAAAACTCATGATTTGTGATTAGAACCTTTTAATAATTGTAATGAAGTTTACTACTTCTACTACTATTACTCCTCCTCCTCCTTCTCCTCCTCCTAAAAATAAATAATAAAAATTAAAAAAAGAAATAAAAAAGGGAGAAGAATAATACCCAAGAGAAAAAAGTGATGCAGAATTCAATTGCTCAGCACCTGCTGACTAATGCACAGCCTGTCCCCCAGCAGCAATAGGTACCTCCTGACCAGTTCCCCTGTGTTTACATACTGGGCATGGTGTTCTATGGTGTAGAATACCCCTTTGGCTATTCAGGTCAGCTGTCCTGGCTGTGCTTCCTCCCGGCTTCTTGTGCACCTGCTGGCTGGCAGAGCATGGGAAACTGGAAAGTCCTTGCCTTATGGGAGACACTACTTGGCAACAACTAAAACATCAGTGTGTTATCAACATTATTCGCATATTAAATCCAAAATACAGCTCTGTACCAGGTACAAGGAAGAA
Organism: Neopelma chrysocephalum; assembly: GCF_003984885.1. NCBI lineage: Eukaryota > Metazoa > Chordata > Aves > Passeriformes > Pipridae > Neopelma > Neopelma chrysocephalum. Next base: position 1,293,990 of record NW_020925579.1, on the reverse strand, counting down.
ACTGAACTCTATCCCACCTAAATCGGGGCATTCTGTACCCCTCCACTGCAATACAAATAGCAGTGAAAATGAAAATTCCAGATCCCAGAGAGATATTATTTTAACTGGACTAGTCAGTCAAAATAATGTTACGGTGGTAGTTTTTTGGTTGTTTGATGTTTTGTTTTGTTTGTTATTTTTTTTCGAAGATGAGAATCTGCTTCCAATCATATCAAAGTACAGGTAGTCTTAAAATTAGAGAAAAGAATCTTCATATCATGTGGTGCCATTTAGCTCCAGTTGGAGGATGTGGTATTATTTAAAGTTTGTATGTCAAAATCCAGAGCAAGCTTATATTTAACGCTGATAAACTTCATTTGCAAATCATACCAGTGGGAAGTGTCACCTGGTATAGGCTTTGGTGAAATGTTGCTTTGTAAAGGCCCTTTGCTTCAACTTGCATTGACTCAGAATATATAACAGTAAAGAATATGTTCTCATTCCTTGTCACCCTGAGGAATGAATATAGATTTCATAGGTCCCAAAGGGTCTTCAGGATGATGAGCTACCTATTCCCCCAGGGAATGAACAGAAAATGTTTGGAGGCAGCCACACAATTAGTTCACCCAGAAGATAACCTCAAGTGTGACATCCTTGTGTTTCTTCAAAGGAAAGAGGTTAATGGGCTTTCTCCTTAATTTTTTTGATGAAGATGAGTCTAAAGACATGATACAAAATTTTCACAGAGGTGGAAGAGGACAGCTAAAGCCAGAGTTCCTGAGAACAATATATCCAATAGAAATTATTTCATTCATTTAATGACAATTTATAAAGCAAATCATCTTCTTGGAGGGGCAAAATAATCTGTTTTCATGGAAGAATACCTCACTATTTTTCACAAATGATAGGTAAATAATTTATTCTGATTTGTGAAATATTGTTCTGGCCTCCATTTGGTTTTTGCTGCCATAGTAGTGAGGCTAAGGTCTGGCTCTTACGCTTCTGCAGTGTCCCAGTGAAATGACTGATCAGAAAAGTTCCATTTAAAAATGTGTCTACTGTGTCTGGTAAGAGGCATTTCTGGGCTGGATAGTCATGTCACGTCTTCTAGTACTCAGAAGCCCAGCTTCCATTGGCAGGTCTGCACGGCTTGACTCGATATCATCTTTCCATTTCAGCCTCAGCTACAAGACCTTTCCTTATATTTTCTTACAAAATGTCATCTTCCCATTTTTGCAAGGAAGAGTATGGACACAGCAAGAAGCATCAGTGTTACCCAAACGGTCTAGAAAAGTCCAAACACTGGCCTTTAGATGGCAGTGTGTACCTGTTGAATAGGAATTCTTACCCCATGGGGTAAATCTGTGAAGCAGGAAGTTTTCTGAGGTGTAACTGAAACAAGCTTTTATGAAGTGAAGATCCCACTTGAGATCCCACTTTATCAGAATTTTATTGTCTTCTGGTTCCATCCAAATAAAATTTAGTAAACAAACAGGAAGAAATTTTTGTTTGTTTGTTTGTTTGGGTTTTGTTTATTTTGGTTTGGTTTGGGTTTTTTTAAGTTTGAAGGACATATATTGAAACTTTTTATTTGGATTTAGAAGAGCAAACCTAGAATAATAGTTGTCTGTGATCATTTTTGACCTCTCTTTACTTCTTCCTGTGAAGATGCTATAAGTTTAAGGAAGTTAATATCATAGTTACACGTGATCTGAAAAACAGATATCATATAGCAAATTCTACCTTTGGACAGACAGACAGAGCTGTCCCAGAGGGTGATTCCTACATACACATTATTCCAGGGATTATTATATACAGTTGGCAGCAAAACACTAGTCAAATATATAGTCTCTGTGCTTTTGGGGAGGATAAAAGAAGAGCTAATTTTTTTGTAAGTGTCTTCAAAGAGTCATTATGACTGTCACCTTTAATATACACTGTATTTATACTGTGTATATTATTATACAACACATTTTATTTATCTTGCTATTGTATTAAATTCATACTGTAAAGGCCTTTTGGTTTTTAGAACAGCTGAGGTTTTGTTGCATTCTGTATTGTCATTACCAAGGGATAGAATGGAGGTAAAACCTGCGCAGAAATAAAATTACTCAGTAAATGTTACTTCGTATTTTATGTAAGCTAAATTAATTTTGCTTAGTGAGTTTCTATGAAATCTTTGGGGCAATCCTTGTATTTTGGGGAGAAATTTCTCATCTGCCTGTAAAGGAAAATGAGCAGAGATTTAGAATTCTATTTTAAATATACCAATTTTTACGAGTGAAGCTTTAAAAATGTGCAAACACGTATATAGTGTACAAATATATCGATACAAAATGCAAATATATAAATAAAAAATATAAAATATATATAAATAAAAATATATAAAATATATATATATATAATGTAATAAAAAATAAAGCAGTATATATATATATATTCAACTTCAAAAAGCACTAGATTCTCAGGGTTAAAGAGTGCAATTTATTTCTAAAAAATCACTGGAATGCATATACCCCAGAGAGGAATGTCTATTCCTGCTTATCAAAGAATACTCCAAGAATTGCTGCTGTTTACAAGAGCAGTAATTTGCCTCAAATCAATGACAATTGAGTGAGAATTCATAATTGCACAAATGTTTATCAACAGTGTATGTGGTTAATCTTAAAACTCACCAACAGCTACCAGATAACTTCAGCAGATAAAGACTCACATGAGCCCATTTTTTCCCTGAACTTTATCTTTGTTCAAATAAAAGACATTACATTGCCTACTAATATATTATGCCTTATGTCCTGTAGCTGTGATGATCTAAGGATTACAAATACCATGTAAGATATGTACAGACCAGTCTACATGAGCCATACAAAGATATGTACAGACCAGTCTACATGAGCCATAAAATGCCAATTTTTGTGCAATCATATTGTCCAACTCAACCAAATGTGTTGGTAAATGCATTTACTTTAAAATTAGTGTGACTTTTCTACAGACACATAAAAAAATTCTATTCCTGTTTTTATTTACTTGAATAACAAACTTCTTATTGGTTTCAGTGGTGAAGGATTAGTCATTAAATTACTTAGGGATTTGTCTTACTCCTATAGACATGATTGAGAAAAAGTAACTGAATTTAGGGAAACCTGGTGCATCCTTATGAATTTTTAAAATTAGGCCATCTATTTAGATTTATTCATAAAGAATTTAGAAAGGAAACATTAACAAATGTATATTTGGAACTCTGGAGTCCTGCAATGTGATCTAATGCGGACCAAATTTTCTTTAACCTTTTCAGTATATCTCTTCTCTTTGCTGCTAGGCAGTCTGTCTCAGGTATTTACCTCATGTGTGGATCTTTGGAAGGGGAATCTCTTTATGTGTTTTTATGGGGCGTACTATCATACCTATATTCACTTTGACTGAGAAGAATTAGCAGTAACTATAATACATCTGCCCATTTAGCAAGATACAGAAGTGCTTAGAATCTCAGAAAGGGCATAATCTCTTCTAATAGGAGCATTTGAGTAAGAATGAGTAGATCTGTTCATTATGTCTAGCATTATGTCTCAATTCAAGAATTCTTAATGTCGGTATCTGATCTGCTACACTGCAGGTAAAATTAAATAATTATGAATGTATCTGGTTCAAAAGACAGACCCTCCAGGTCTATTTAGGATAGTTTTGCAGAATTGCAGTTGAACAGTGACACAAAGTCCAGGGATTTGTTACACAAATTCCAGTAGTCTAGACGGTAGTCTTACTCTGAATCCACTCTTCAAGTGAAAGTACTGTTTCTTTTAGAAAGCTGTGTTTAGCTCTTATTAACATCTTTCTGTAAAGGTTAAAGTTTGTACTACGTCTTTGGTTTGTGCTATGTTTTTGGTTTTCGGTTAGGGGGTTTTTTTGTGGTTTTTTTGGAGGGGTTGTTTGTTTTTTGTTTAGTGATTATATTACTTCAGTCATAAACTATCAGTTTATCACTGGTGTAATCTGATCTAAATTGATATAGAAACAGTACATGTGATTGAATTGAACTTTTCAGCAGCTCTCTCCTATCAGAGTAAATACAAAATTATAAGCTTTATTTAATTTTGTTAAATGATGCAACAACAATCTCATGTGATACTGAACTCAAAATTTATGTTACACAAACTTTGAGGAAGTCAGAAGCAATTAAAAGTATAGTTAAAATGCATCTGTGTAATTCTTACCAAGCATAGTGTTTGTCTCCTGTCATAAGTGCAAGTGGTTCTGCTTTCTGCAGCAGCCATCATAGATGAATAAAACACTGCTTTGGAGTAAAGAATTCAGTCATGAATAGCTTAAAGGCTCAAAGCAACATTGATCCTTGAAAGGGCTAGCTTCCTTCAGGTGGATTTCATTACATCCTTGGAGGCCACAAGGAGCCCCAGACTATATAGCTTCTATTCACTTATATCTAGAAGCATAACTTTTAATGAAGTCATGGTGAGTTGCAGGTTTCTCTTGCTTTTGATGATTACTATCTTCTGGTCTTCGCCTGAAGTAACCAGCACCTGAAGCTAGCGGTACTTTGGAAAACAGAGGTCTGAGTGACCCCAACATGCTCTGTTGTGCACTTACAGCAAAATAATTTGTGCTGAGTTCTTCATGTAAGGAGGAGAGTGAGCTCAATTCATGTCTAACTGAAATAAATCTTTCCGTCTTTGTTTCTTGCTCTATTAGGCATTTAAACTCATGCTTACAGAACTTGTGTCATATTTGAATCATAGAATCATAGAATCATAGAATAGGTAGGGTTGGAAGAGACCTCTAAGATCATCAAGTCCAACCCCTGATCCAGCTCCAATTACTATATCATGGCACTAAGGGCCACGTCCAATCTCTTTTTAAAAACCTCCAGGGATGGTGAATCCACCACCTCTCTGGGTAGGTTGTTCCAATGCCTGATAACCCTCTCTGTAAAGAATTTTTTCCTAACATCTAACCTAAACCTCCCCTGGCAGAGCTTGAGCCCATGTCCCCTTGTCCTATTGTTGGTTGCCCGGGAGAAGAGACCAACCCCCGCCTGGCTATAACCTCCCTTCAGGTAGTTGAAGAGAGTGATGAGGTCGCCTCTAAGCCTTCTCTTCTCCAGACTAAACAACCCCAGCTCCCTCAGCCTCTCCTCATAGGACTTGTGCTCAAGTCCCTTCACCAGCCTCGTTGCTCTTCTCTGGACCCGCTCCAGCACCTCAATGTCCTTCCTGAACTGAGGGGCCCAGAGCTGAACACAATACTCAAGGTGTGGCCTCACCAATGCAGAGTACAGGGGAAGGATCACTTCCCTGCTCCTGCTGGCCACACTGTTCCTGATGCAGGCCAGGATGCCATTGGCCTTCTTGGCTACCTGAGCACACTGCTGGCTCATGTTCAACCTCCTGTCGATCAGCACCCCCAAGTCCCTTTCTGCCTGGCTGCTCTCCAGCCACTCTGTCCCCAGCCTGTAGCGCTGCAGGGGGTTGTTGTGGCCAAAGTGCAGGACCCAGCACTTGGCCTTGTTGAACTTCATTCCATATGCTAACCTGTACCCTTTAAAAATAATATAAAAATATTCTGCCCAGTTCTTCATTTGCATCCTTGTAGAATAAAGAAGGTGCCTTGATGAGAGAAGAGTTTGCGACAGGTTCTAATATTTTTTGTTCACAAAATGTATGTGAATAGAGAATAGAGGTCTTAAATTTGTAATGTGTTCCAAGTTATGAGGTAAATGGGAACACAAACTCTTTTTCACTACATAATAATTTGAAAAACTTCTTGTTGACACACATTCACTCTAAGAAAAGACAAAATGATAATTATAAATGGCATGAAAATAGATAGAGCCAAGGTGAAGCACATTTATGTGTTTGTAAGAGATGATGCCTAAAAAAGTTTTGTTTTCTGCCACCATTGTACTATATTTACACAGAAACTATTCAGGCACATGTATTTTCAAAGAAGTTGTAATTTCCTGTCAGATTTTTAACAAATCCTTTCTAACAGGTGTAAACTGAAATTCAGCTACTCCTGCAATGAATGTCCTTTAGTGTTTGGATCTCAGAAAGGTAAACAAACCCTTACAGAGGAAGCCCTGCTGTGAATTTAACATTAAAATTACTGTGCATTACACTCCTCACTTAGTTTATTAGAAACTAATCCTACTTCTGCTCTGCAATTATGATTTCTTGAAAACCAAAGCATTTTCTTGGTAAGTCAACCCTGCTGACACTTCAGTGTAAAAGACTGATAGTGTCAATAATGGAGATTACACTAGGGAGATTACACTGACAAGATATGACTTCTGTTTTTATGCGCAAGTATTGTTTATACAGTATTTGTTTTACCTTTCGGAGCATTATATTCCATAAATTCCCTATGTCTTAACTGCATAGGCGATATTTTTAAACATAGTTTTACACAGGAGTGTACTCTAAACATTTGTTCCACTGATTAAAACAATTCTACATTTATTTAATGTTTGAACAATAAACAGTTTGTTGAGGACTGAAATGTCTCCTTATACACACACATGCACATCTTTAAGCCTCATTAGAAGGGTTTTTATTGTGAGGGTGCTTTACCTAGGTGACACTAGGCATTACAGTCTCTCAGATAAACCTTACTGTTGTAAGCGATTCAACCCCAATACTTACTGTTCGTTGATGGCACTTTGGGAGGCATAGCACAGAACTTCTTTCACATCAGTGGAAAGACTTACTGAGCAGGTAAAAGAAAAGAATCTCATGTCTTAATAATGTTTCAGATGTAGTTCTGTTCTACACCGCTATGTCCTTTGCACCGTACCCTTACCACACAGTATTTAAATGAGAAAGAAATTGAAAAACCATCTAGATTATTTGGAGGAATAGTATGCCTGGGCTTGATACTGACTGTATCAAAGATTAACAGTTTGGGAGCAAAATGTTTCCTCTTACAGATCTTTGCTAAAGTGATGAAGGGAAACAGAAGAGCTTTCTGTATTGTTTGTTTGTCTCGAAAAGTTTAAAATGCAATTCTGGTCTTAAAAAACAGCATTATAAAAATCTTTCCATGATGTACAGCATTTGCTTTGAAATGCTTTCTGAACTATGTATATGCAGTCACGGCTAGGCTTCGCGAACGAAGATTTGGGAAGGGCTCTACCCACGTTTCTTGCAAGCGCGTTGGTGGCTAAAAAGGCCAATACGAGAAAGGCAAGTCCGGTTGCAAAAGGCACAACAGAAAGACTCCTTAGATGGTATATTCCGCAAGGCATGATTCTTTCTGCGTTGTCTTTTCTCCTCAAGGGTGATCCTGCATGCTTTCTCAAAAGCATCAGCAGCGTTATAGATGGTGTGTCTCCAGGCCTCCCGATTGGAGGTCAGAGTAGACCAGTTATGGTGGTCAATGTGGCCAAGGCTGAGATGTTGTTTCAGGGAGTCCTTGTATCTTTTCTTCGGAGCTCCTCTCTTGCGGCAGCCGGTGGCAAGTTCACCATAAAGCAGGATCTTAGGGAGGCGGTGGTCCTTCATCCTGGAGATGTGCCCTGCCCATCGCAGCTGCGTTCTCAGTAGCATGGCCTCAATACTTGTGATTGCTGCCTGTTCAAGAACAGATGTATTGGTCACGTAGTCTGACCAGTGGATGTTTAGGATTGTACAGAGGCAGCGTTGATGGAAGCGTTCTAGGAGACACAGGTGATGGCGGTAGATGACCCATGATTCCGAACCATATAAAAGAGTGGACAGCACTATGGTTCTGTAAACACTGATCTTGGTACTTTTCTTCAAGTGTTTATTACGCCATACTCTTTTGTGGAGTTTTCCAAAAGCACAATATGCCTTCGCTAACCTGGTATATGCAGTAGACAAATACATAATAGACTATTTTTCCCTCCTGTTTCTAGCTTGTGCAACCAACTCAGGGGTGGAGAATATGAAAGGTTTTTTCATCTTCTTCATGGCAAGAAGTAATAAAAATTCTACAGGTTGCTTTAGATCCAGTCCTTGAGTATTTGTCAGTAACACCCATGCAGCTCCACAGCTTTTGGCTGATTACACAGTTGTAAGGTTAATAGTTTACTGGTGTCACACAAAGCATCAGCATTCCTTACGCTTGAATACAAACCAGCTTTCTCGCTTCTGGCTATATTTGCTCCCTGTTGGTTGACCTATCAGGAATGAAAGTAGTAAAACTTCATTTATGTCACTTAAATTAGCACTTGTCATTCAACTGCACTGTGTGAGTGGTATAATGGTAGAGCTGATAGTGATTTCAGATTTCTAACAGTGTTGAATTTAAGTTATAGGCTAACAGGTGAATTGGCTCAAAGTTTTCTCTTTTGCAGTCAGTTGGCACTATCACAGAGTAGTTTGGATGAGACTTCTACATGTCATGTAATCCAGAATCAGGTCCAGTTAAAGTGGCTTCCTCATGGTTGTGTTCAAGTGAGCTTTGACTGTCTCCAAGGACAGAGGTCCAACAATGTCTTTCAGCACATGGTCCAGTGTTTGAATCTTCTCATGTTGTAAATATTTTGCTTATGTGAAAAGTTACTATTTTCCTACTTGTGTCTGGCTTTTACTTTGTGACTATGTACCGTCTATTAACATCTAATTATTTTCTAATTAGATAGTTGCAGACAGCAACAGATGACTTCTCTTCTGAATAAATCCCTACTGTCTGAGGCTACCCTATTGTTGCAACCACTTAACCTGCATGATAACTGTACATGCTTCTGGGTGTCCACACCTGTCTTGTGCTCAGTGTTCAGTTCTAGTCACACAAGTAATGAGGAGAGCAAAATAGTCACTTCCATTGACATGCTGGCTATGGTCCTACCAATATAGCACACTTTGCTCTCCTTGCACCTGCGACTTGCTTCTTCTGAACTACCATACAGAGCTGTAGTAAAAAATCCTATATGTTTCTCTGAGACACATGGAAGGAAGACAGTTCTGAAAATTGTTTGAAGCGAGACAATAGCTGATCCTTCAAGAGATGTGTGTTGGTACCATTAGGTTCTAGTTCTTTGCTGCTATTTTTGGTATGATATTAAGAGTTTTGTTTTTCATGAAGTCAATATTTATCCTTTACCTTCTCCAAGAACTCATGAAAATACAAATGGGACCTTTGCATCTGTAGTGGTTTGAGCCAGGTTTTCCCCCTGAAACTAAGAAAGTGGTAACCCCCAGGGGGTGGTGACCCTTGGGGCTTGACCCAATCGGTGCTCCTGCAAAATATAAACATATCTCTGGAGACCGGAAAAGAAGCAGTGGTTCTTGTTGTAAGAAGAAGAGGTGGCCATGTTGTGGTGAGCCACGAGGAGAAGGGGCTCCGGCCCCTTGGGGGCCTCTGCCCCCCCCCAGCCCCCGGTTGGGGGGCTGCAGGGACTCGGAACAGTGTCAGACTGGACTGAGTGCCTGTAGCTAGGAGCTGGGGGAGTTTCTTCCCTGTAAATAGAAGTGGGAAACGCTGGGAGCAGCGACGGAGCAGCAGCAGAACAGCAGTGTCCGAAGAGCAGTGGCAAAGAGCCAACTGATAAGAACCAAGAGAAGCAGCAGATGCCGGTATGCAACTGAAGCAGACACAGAGTTGTCTGAGGAAACGAAAAAAAGCCAGCAGCAGAAAGCAGGACAAGAGACCCGAGCCAGCGGCAGGAAGAGAGTTTCGGAGGGTAAGAACTAGACAAACCAAAACCCCCAAACTCGCTAGAGACCCCTCCGAGAAAGAGGAGGGGGTGGTGGACTGAGTAGAGTCCTAAAGTGCAGTATGCACTGCTGAGAGGAGCGAAGAAGCTCCGACCTCCTGAGAGCTCAGCCAGGATGGCCAAGGGAATGTGTGTGGAGGGGGTGACCTTGGGCTTCCCCCCCCCTCCTTGCTGCAGCTTCAGAGAAGCTGGCAGCCATCTTTGAAGCAGAGCACAGAAGCTCTGTGAAGGGGCTTGATTTCCCCTGAAGATACCAGACTGTCACGAAGACCCCCGTGCTTCGTGATATGACCGTGGTGGAACGACCTTGTCTGGGGTTACGTAGTCCACGGAAAGACCCCCGTTTTGAAGACGGAGGGCCGAGAGGGGCTTGGAGACCCCCCTCGTGTGTATTGGCAAGGATCCAGCTGCAACTGCTGCCTGAAAGAGAAGAAGAAAGCCTGCTGCCTAGAGAGAGACCTGTTGCTCAGAGACTGGAAGGAGTCTTTTCTTCTTCTTCTCTCCTGGACTTTTATTTGGAGGGAGAAGAGATTTGGCCCATTGTAAATATTATTGTCATGGTAGAGATAGATATAGAGTTAAGATTGTATGCAGTGTATTATAGTATTTATTTATGTGTATAGTCTTTGTAATATATTCCTTCCCCCATATTGAGTCTCGTGTTTTTGTCTGGAAAACCCATCTCACATGGGGTTGAGATGTGGGTGGGGGGCTAGGAATCAGAATTGGATTTTGGGCCTGCTCAAACCATGACAGCATCACGGCCAGAATGCCATGATATTGCATCACTGGGTGCTATTTAAATTTTTTTTAAAGGTTTGACAAAAAGGCAATACTGCAGAAAAGTTTGTCACTGATATACTAGTGAAAGACAAATTATTCAATACCATATCATGTATCCTTAAAATGTTATTAACTATGCCATGAAAATCACACCCTGCTTTTTTACTAATTTAGGCCTACAACTTTGAATGAGCTGCCTGTGACTTACTGGCATCCAGGGATAGCTGACAATCTAGTCCCTGACCTAGAAGAACCAGAATAGCCAGCATTATTTTGAAAAGCACTGGTTTAGGGTAGTAACTGCAGAGTAAACCTGTGCATAAAGTAATTTTCATGGAGAAAAAACTGTATAAAATAGGTGTCAATGATTGGTTTTCTGAACTAGCAGAACTTTGTACCCATTTTAGAAATGGGATAATAAATGGTAGGTATGACTACAGAGATATATTTGCTCTTTACCAGATTTAGTAATCTGTTGTTTTAAAGTCCTCATAGTAAACAACAACAAATAAAAATGGCCAGATTGTTACCTTTATAGGGAGTTAATATAAAAGGGGATAACTGCACCCTCAGTGTGGTGTGATTGCTTCTCTGAGATAGCACTTAATGATCTTCAATGCATATGCAAAGCCAATGCAATAATATAAAAAGATTTATAATGAATAGTAAAACAGTAAGAAAAATTTTTTTAATGGAAACTACATCAATCCAGTATTCCTTACAACAGAATCCACTTTTGTCTGTGTTTGTATGATGCCAAGATGTCAATATTGTTAAGGCCTCTCTGTATACACGCAAAATAAAAGGAAATATTTTGATATAAAATAGATGATACCGTTTAATGTGATGGGTCCACCTCACACATTTACTTCAAAGACTATTAGGATCATTTACCAAGAGACAGGGAAAGTAGTCACAGGCCTCAAATACTAGTGAGAAAAGAATGGAAAGAAAATTAAGAAGAAGATCCAAAAACTTGAGAAAGAGAGCATGAGTGATGCCTTTAAGAACTGGGAAATATAAGAATCGTGCCTTCCTAAGACAAATGGTTGCCTGGACCTTTTTAATGAGTGATTTTTGATGATATAAAGTGCTCAATTTCAGAAGCAAATTCCTTGATAGAAATTGCATTCAAACCCTTTATAAACTATTCTATAAGGAGAAGCAGGTATTCTCAGATACATATGTCTGATACTCATTTTTCAAAGCCTGAGTCTGGGTTAGTATTGTGGCCAACAGTCATGGAAGACAGTAGTTGTGTCACATGCAGGTGCGATTCTAGTGAGGACAATTACAAAACACAAGAGAATGAGTCAAGGTAAGGACTGCCATAAAATGGGGTTACTATTAGTAGAAGTACTCATAGGAAGAAGAAGTTGTTAAATTTAAAATATTTGTGTATTAGATTATTTTTCCAGACTTAAGGTATATACAGCCAATGTTTTAGAATTTTGAAGGGCTAAATAAGAGTTTTGAGTTTGGATGTAATCCATCTATATATTACCTATCTATCTTTCTATCTATCTATCTATCTACTTACCTAACTATCATCTATGTCTACACCTCTGTAATCACCTTAAAATACTCTTTGTTTTCTGAATGAACAAGCTGACAATGTGTGCAAAGTCTCAGCGACATTGTCACATTGCCACACATTTTGAAAAAACACTGGAAAAATTATATGCCTATGGTTTACAGGTGGAAAAAATCAATTTACATCAATTCACGAGGAAAATTTAACTCCAAGGAGCAGATCTTGAATAGCAGTTTTTAATACATTTTGAACGTCTCTAGGTAAAATGTCAGTGAATGATAGAATGGCTTGGCTTATAAGGAACCTTAAACATCATCTAGTTCCAATGCCCCTGCTGTGGGGCATTTCACTAGACCAAGTTGCTCAGAGCCTCCCAGGGATGGGGCATTCACAGATTCTCTGGGCAATCTGTTCCTGTGCCTCACCACTTTGACAGTAAAGAATTTCTTCCTAACATCTAAACTAAACCCACTCTCTTTCAGCTTGAAGCCATTCCCTCTTGTCCTGTCACTGCATGCTCTTGTAAATAGTCTCTCTCCACATTTTTTGTAGGCTCCCTTCAGGTACTGGAAGGCCATGATTAGGTCACCCCAAATCCTTCTCTTTTCTAGGCTTTTCCTTTCTCTCAGCCTTTCCTCATATGAGAGGTGCTCCATCCTTCTAATCATCTTGGTGACCCTCCTCTGGACTTGTTCCAACAGCTCAACGTCCTTCCTGTGCTGGGGACCCCAGAGCTGAATGCAACACTCCAGGTGGGGTCTCACCAGTGTAGAGCAGAGGATCAGAATAAACTCCCTTGTCCTGCTGGCCATACTACTTTTGATGCAGCCCAGGATACAACTGGCTTTCTGGGCTGCAAATGCACACCAGCAGTCCAAAGTCCTTCTCAGCAGGGCTGCTCTCACGAAGTTCATCCCCCATCCTGTGTTGATCCTGGGGATTGCCATGACCCAAGTGCAGCACCTTGCACTTGGTTTTGTTGAAGGTCAAAAGACTCCTATGGGCCCAGTTGTTGAGTTTGTTCAGGTCTCTGGATCTTCTGTTCAAGAGGCAGCACCACAGGCAACTGAAAGAAGGTTCTGGGGTGAGTTTGAGCTGTACGGGTATTCCTGTGGCCATGAACATCTAAGCAGCATCCCCTTGAGGACGTGGGGGCCCTTGGCAGTCAAATGGGTGAGGAGGCGGTGGTGCCAGGAGCAAATGAGGGACTTTTAAACATTTCCAGGGAACTCGAGTGCCCTGAAGCATGATGAACAGGAGTGGGCAGCACATCCCCTCTGGTAGGCCTGTCCATTACATGGGTCAGAAAGTTATCTTCCATTCATGCATTCCAGCAGTCTCCTGGATTGCCTACAGCTCAATGTGCTACTTTCTCAATAGATGTCGGTGTGGTTGAAGTACCACAGCAGAACAAGAGCCTGCAAGCATGATCGCTCCTGTAGCTGGAGCAAGAAGGCTTCATAAACATGCTCCTCTTGATCAGGGGCCTGTACTGAACATGAGTGACAAGGTTCCCTTTGTTGCCTTGGTCTCTGGTTCCTACCCACAGGTTTCCAACCTGCTCATGGCTGTTCTTCAGAGACAACTCTTTGCAGTCAATTCAACTTTTGATGTAGAGGGCAACCTCTCATCCTTTCCTTCCTCCACTGTCTATTCTGAACCAGCTGTAGTCATCAATAGTTGCAGCTTTCTCGCAGCACAGTGGCTTCCAGCTCCTCCTGTTTGTGCATAGGTGTAAATGCATCTGGGCTGTCAGGTGTGTCACCCTCCTAGAGGAACACCACTTAATTCCTTTGAGATATTTCACTGGTGTTTCCCTGTTGGCTTCTGTTACCTCAGGAGTCCCTGGCTCATCTCCATTAAACTGCAAGTGTGCTCCAGTGTGGCTTGCACAGTTCAGAGTCACCAGAAAAATGTCCCTTGAGAGCATCTCATCCCTCTAGCCTTCCCTTCTCATCCAACAGCTTACCTGGGACAAGCCTGATATTGTCCCCCTCCCCCATCACATCTAGAATATCCTATCCCCTTTCAATAGCAAAAATGCGGGTTTTTAACCATAGCGTTGCTGTCATTGAAATCATGCTTGAGTAAGAATAAGATTAAACTGCATGAGTACTTATATTCCTTCCTCATACAAAAGAAACCCCAAAACCAAAACAAAAACCCCACCAAAAAATAAAAAAAACAACCCTGCACAAGCCTCCCCCAGTAAAACAAGAAAAATCTGAAGCTGGAAAGTTTCTGACTCCCTTTTACATATCAGCAGATACATAGCTTCTTCATTAGTCTAGTTTAGCTTTGTGTGTGACTTTAAGTGAGAAAATCTATTAATACATTTGAAAAACCAACTACAGGAATAATTCACTAAATGTTTAATAAAATTGAAAAAGAGGGATTGAATGTTATCTTCCACTTGCTCTTCAGTTCAGCAAAATTAGTGGAGAAAGGTTTCATACCTTACCAGTCTTTCTGCAGGAATCCTGATTTCTGCTTTGTTCAGTATATGCCTAAGGGCAAGTGAATGGTTGCTGCAATTTTCTACGACAATGGCAAGACAATTTAGCAGTAATGGATAAGTAGGGAGAAAATTAGGCAGTTTTCTGAGCTACAGAAACAAAGCCAGAAAATACTTGGCCTCATCTTAGGCTTCAAATTCATAGTCAATTCATTAGTGTAATTTAGTCTTTGCATAAGCCTTTGAGTGATAAGTTTCACTAATAAATTTGAAATTCCAGCTGTAAGAATAATTCACAGATTCATGAGCAAAATTAAAGTATGGGGTAGAATGAATACTTCATTTTCATCTGGTACCTGAAGATTTATTAAAACCCTTGCAAAAATTATTCTATTAAAGGAAAACATTATAATGTTGCACTTACATGTGCGAAACAATTTTTTCTTTTGAGTCAGAATAATTACTGAGTCTTAATTTTACTTTTGTCTGGCTTTCTTGGGGGTGACATGTAATCAGGTGTCTGTTTTCTGTCGGATGCAGAACACACTTGGAAAACTAGTAATATGGTAAGGTCCTTATTGGCTCAAACACATTGCTTTGAATTATGTCTTAAATAACTGGCTCTGAACTGTTTTGTTTTTTATATTTTAAGTGAAGCACAGTCTCAAAAAAATCCTGCTCCAGTGATCAAGCCAGCAGTAAAGTACTTAACCACTAAACTCGACATCTTTATTTCTCTGAACAAAAGCTTAAAGTCCACTCAGGTGAAATGGAATCCTTAAGTTCACTTAAAACTTTTCTAAATCCTATACATTACAGTCACAACAAACTAAGACAATCTTAATTGCTTTGAGAGTCAGATTAACTGAATTGTGTTTAGATGTGAGAATATTACCTCTTTAATGAGGACTTTATTGATATAGGGAGATTATTTGTGGCCTTGTACCTAATTTCATTCTCAGACTGAAGTCATATATACGTGGCAGAGTCCTACAGAAATAACCAAAATGAACAAATTTTCATGATTTATGCTTTATTGGATAGAAGCATATTTTGGATCAAGTTGCGTAAAAGGCTCGGATTCTGTAGTACAAAGTGTGGTACTAGGATTTGCGTTCTTGAATAGTTGTCTTGTGCATTTGGAAGCCAGGCTAACAGAGAAGCATATGCAGTATTACGCATAAGAGGCTGGGAACTGAGTAAAGAGATTCCCCTCCTCTAACCTCAGTCTAAAGCAACCCCTGACAGCAGTTGAAGTCAGCAGCAAGAAAATCCCAAACAAAGAGTATGCTCAAATAGATAAAACTTTCATTAAAATGAACATTCTCATGAGGTATCTTGAAAGAGATACACTAGATACACTCATTATTTCTCTTTGTACCTGTAAAAAGGGACACCATAGAAAGGAAAGATGATCTGAAAGTTGCTTTTTCTCACAATCTTATGTCCTGACACTCTCTATGAAGTAAAACTGAAGTTGACTGGTAAAAAACCAACCAACCAAACAAAACCCTTCCCAGAACTATGAGATGATTAGCAGAATCCAAGCAACACAACACTTCATGTAACAAATTATGAGAAGGTGGTTTGTACTTGAATTCAGAATTTGCAAAAGGGGTTTTGATTGGCTTAAGCAGCTCACCCCAGTTTAGGAGAAGCTAACTGAGCATATCACTAAAAGAGTGATATGCTCTTTGATAAGGCACAAAAAAGCCCCCCAACAAACCAAATCAACAAAACAAAAAACAACTAAACCCTGAGGACAGATTGCTGGAATAGTCACAGCTAAGTCTTTGAATTTTCCACTCATCCCACAAGTCAATCCAGACAGATTAACTTCCTGTGGGATATACATTGCTGCAAGAAGACCTAGGAGATTCAAGATAATAAAATGTTTGGATCTCAAAGTCCAGAAAAATCTGCACTCAGAGTAATCTGTGATGATCACTGGAAGTCAAATCACTGGAAGTCCTGGGATAATGGAGGTGGATTATGGAATATATTGTATTACTACTAACATTTTTCAGTGCTAAGGAAGTCAGTCTTACAAGTACAAAGAAAATGGTAGTGCTCAGATGAATTTTCTTGCTAGCAATGGACTTCTTTGAGGAAGAAAATTATGGTGAAAGGTAACTAGAACATCTAATTTTGCCAGATTAAAATGTTACTTTTCAAAGTAAAGCCATGGAGAAGTAAAAGGGAAGAAATCTAGGGCTTTCTACAGTTAGATTTTTTTAATGAGAAGAAAGAATTAAAAGTTAAAGAGCACATGGAAAAGATGTAATATGATCAGGGGAAATAGTTCCTGTTGCAGAGTTAGAAACACGCAAGTGCTGGTCTCATAGGGCAGCGATGCAAGCGGCTGAATATATCTTGTAGGGGATATACAGATTTCAGCACTGCTGTACTCGAAATAGATGGAAACCAAACTAAGCCACAGACTGCTAGCATGGTTTTCATCACTCTTAACGGTTAGAAAAAAACAGCTATCTAGACCAGGTGAACTTTGAAAAGTAGTTTTTGATTGGCTAAACATCAGTTTTGGTTTTGTTTGGACCGAAGAGACCTTAATATGTAACTAGTAATGTTGTACTCCCTCTGAAAGTTGTTCATAGTTTGGAAGCTGTTTTTGATGCTAAATAATTTTCTTTGCTGACTATATTGCTGTCACTGTGGAGAGTCCACTAGCAAAATGAAGTAAATGAGTTACTGCTTTTCCCCTCTCATTAGGAAGGCACAGTGAGGCTTGTGTTTTATGTTTGTGTTTTTTTGAGTCTTAAGACCAGTAATTTCAATAGTGTCAGAGTAACTAACTAAAGAAAATTAATTCTGTGTACATATATATAGGTATTAGAACAGAGTAATAAGATGGAAATTCATGCCTACAGAGAAAACAATGTGGTGGAAGTGACTGACAACAAATATTAGTGATGTCACAAGGGAGTGTCCAGTAGTGTTACGACCTGTTCCTGTTGCAGGGATACTGGGGAGAAGGCAGCACTTCCACAGGTCCTGGTTGTAAGGCAGAATATGTGAGTGTGTACACAGACAATCCTTGCCTGAGGTTGTCTCCAACAAGAACATGATAAGAGCTAAAACTCTGCCAATAGGACAAGAGTCGTGACTTCACACAGCAGCAGCAGTGCTTCTCTCATGGAAAACCTGGGAATCCAAGTATTGTTGGGAGACACATGGGAATTAATCAAATATTGTTAACAAATGTAGCTATTTGTTAAACTGTAAAAAATTGACGTATTTTAGAATAGTTTTTTAAATGCTTTGATTAATTTTAGTTGTGATACTGAGCTTTAGTTGTGATATTAAGCTTCCATGGTTTTGATTACCAGACTGGGAATGTGCAGGGGTGTGCAGTTTGGAGGCACTTCCCTTCATTTTAGTGAGAATATTGCCTAAGCTGCACCACAAAGGCCACAAAGGTACTAACTTGGACTATTTACGGAATATTGGAGAATGAAGCAAGTCTAGTTTTAGCTCCGCCTCTTCCCCGATCTGCTACCCCAAGTCTTTTGGATTTATGAAGAACAAATAAAACTGTGATTTTTTTTGATGGTTTTTTTAGAGGTCTTCTGTGAGAAGATCTTGTTCACTAAATGTCAGAGTTAAATCCGCATTGGAAGAACAAAATGCAGTACTGTGCCGAGCGGAGCTGAACCTTCAGTTTGTGGCCACCAAAATGTTGAGCTTCAATTGCTGAGTATTTACCTGTAGTGAAAATCAGGAAGAGAGTGAAAAAAGAGGGTGGGAGGTAGAGAGAGGCCAAAGGTAAACAAAATTATGTGTGTGAGCTCTAAGAACAGGGAATTGTTGTGCTTATAATAGTATGTGTAAGACAAATAGATAAAGCTATCTCTTTAGGCAATGCTGCCAAACAAGGCTATCTGAATCACCCCAGCAGGCCTGAAAATTCATGTACCTCCCTCCCATTATTCTTTCAATCTTTCAGGCTGAAGTGTGCTGAAGTGACATGTTAAAAATGGCTCTCCTTGTCTGAATCTCAGGCTACTCCTCTGCTTGCCTCCCCACTTGCCCACTGTGCAACCCTGCCAGCTGGCATGCCTCCTCCTCCTCCTTCTCCTCTTCTTCCTCCACCTGGTGCCACCCACACAGTTGCTGGCTGCATCATGCTAGGGGGGCTGGCACTTCTTGCAGCCAGTGCTATGGCATGCAGCTATCTGCTTCCTTTTGTGAGGATTAGTTTCCTTACTAAGGTGCCTTCTGAGTGCCTGAAGTTGGTGCTTTTTGTGTGATATGCTGCAGAAAGTAGTGGAGACCTTTGCCAGTGCGACGGAGCAAGAAGACATTCAGCTGCTTTCTTTTCACTGATTAGTGAAGTTCTGGCAGATATGAAGTTCTATTTCAGGCAAAACAGTATTTTGCAAGGGGACATAAGTATGAAGATACTATGACATCATAAACCGTAGTAAGAGGCAGTTAATTTATTGAAATCAAATTAACAATCAAAAAAATTATGCTTTTCTCATTGATTAACTGAATTAGTTCTTTTCTAAATCTACAGTGCCTGAATTTTTAGCTAATAGAACTTCATACTGAAAATATTTAGAGTTTCATGACCTATCACAAAGTAGACATAAGAACCTGTGAGTGTCAAAATCTTCTTAGGAAATAAATACTAAATTTACAAAAAATATGAAATTCATTTGGGGATCCTTAAGTATGTATGATGATTACTTCATTGTTTTACCATTCCTGCCTTCTTTTGCTTTCCAACTTAGTCCATGGACTGTAGTTATATTTCATGAGAGACCTTTTGCTCTTATTGCACCTTTTTTCTTAAAATTTTTAGAGGACAAAAAGAATAAATAACTCTCTTCAAAGCTGGAAAGAAGATTTTGCTGAAATAACAGAAGTTTTTTCTGCCAAAACTGATTTTGCTTTACTATGCAGACTACCTTAGCTAGTTCCTCAACATTTCTAAAGCCAAAACCTTAATATTTCATATAAACAATATATTGTGTTGCCTGATTATGCCCTTTATCTTCACATACCAAGAGTGAGACAAGAGTGGTTAACTCATGAACAACATCAATTGTTATACCACTCCTGAGTTATTCCATTTGGGCTTTGGTCTGCATGCACATACAATGGGTAGGGGGAAACCTTGTCCTCCTGCAGGAAAGTGAGAATGAACCATTAATTTAGTAGTCCCAACACAGCTCTTTCTGTGACAGCTAAACCTTGCTCCCACACCCAGATCTGAGAAGGTGCATCTATGTGACATAGTTTGATGGAGAAGGAAAATATTTTTCTCCAGACTAAGAAGCCTTTTTTGTATATCAGCAGTTTCATACGGTGCAAGGTTTTTTTGACTGAAATACTTAAGAAATGGAAAGGAAGCAGAATTTTCTTACTATAGAAAAGGTCTGTTTTTTTAAATAATCCTACATAATGGCAGTACAGAACATAAAGAAGGACTAATGTCACCTGATCAGTTTCATAATTATAGAATGTATTTTTTGAAATAAAAGAAAGATTGGATTAGGACATTACTTCATTTGGTACTTGCCTGGACAAAAGGTAAGTATTGATTTTCAGATGCAGTTACCCATTCACCACAATTTGGTTCCTATAGTAATTGGTATGGAATCAATTTTTTTTTATTCACCTCTCAGCCCACATCCCAAATGAACTTGTTTAAACAGACAGACCCTGTAGTCCAAAGGACACTTAAACTGTGGTAAGTGTTCTATATGAACAGGAATCAGAAACTATTCATTCCCTGGAATTCCTACTGGAATAAACCATCTCAAAGCAAGGGAAGGCAAACACAAGTTTATTATAAAATCATTCTGGTCTGTATTCCATAACAGAGTTTGATCAAACTAAATGAATCATCTCATCTTTTATTTGTGAGGAGAAGCCCTGAGCAGCCGTTGACACAACATATGTTCTGAATGGTTGGACACTTCTGGTTGGTTTGCAGGCTGGCCTGCAGTAGTTGTGCTCCCTACAAGATATATATGCTCAAGGGATCCAGTCATCATGCTAAATGAAATCATTCACTTTGGTCAGCAAATATTGACTTAAGCTGTTAATGCTTTTATGTATTTCAGAGACTCACAATGTTTGAGAGCACAGCAAACAAACAAGAACAGGTGCAGGAAGTTATTGTGATGTTTTGGACTCATGTTTGTTTTTCTACTGTTGATGTATGTTCTCCATTTTATGTTGCTTGTTACTAATGACCTTGTTATATAGTGCAGTGTCTGATAAGGTCAAAAGCTTTATTAGAATACAAATATGTTTTGCATTTCCACTTGAGGTGTTTAGTTTATTATGTTTTGAAATGACTGTACCCTAAAGGCGCTCTCTCCTCTGTAATGCACTTTCTAGAAATAAAATCCTATGAAGAATGGAATGTACAATGGCTTGAGGTGTAATGGGCAGTTTTGTATTCATTGGAGCTGTATCTGATGGCACCATTCAGCATAAATATAAAAAATTCTGAGCTATGGAGTAAAATGAAGCAGGGAGTTAGAAGTAATGGCTTTTCTGAATGTCTGGTTTATTAATTTCTCTTCAGGGAGAGAAGAAAAGCAAATACTTAAAACTTCCAAAAGTTTCTGAACTTTTACTGAACTGTCATCCCAGAAGTAACATGACTGTAATCTGAATTGAAATTAATCTTCAGAACTCATTGTTGAAGTCAGCATCGTGAAGTAGTGATCTTGAAGAACTGTTGCTAAAACAGCACTACTTAAAAAGAAATTGAGTACGAAATCTGTCAAGAAGCTAAGTACCATATGTTTTACTATGTTGGATATTAAAACCAAACCAAACCAAGCCATTATTTCACTTCTTTTTTGGCTATTTGGAAGTAAATGGAATTTGAACTGCTGACCTTGGGACAGCTGGCCAGAGATGGCAGGACATGGAAGAAATGGGAAGATTTGAAAAAATTCTGGCCAGTCCTGGCTTTAAGTTCCTTTAAGTTAAGGGTCCCTAACCCTAAGATTATTTATCTCACTGTGGATTTTGTTTCTTTATTTGCTTTTAATTATAGCAAAATATTGCATGAAAATAGATTAATGGGATTTATCAAGCTTCTATTAGTGTTGCTAACTTTCTGCTGCCATACTAGGGTTAAACCAACATTTTTTTCTGCACTAACATTTAGATTATGGAGTTTACATATGCTCAAAGGGAGAGCGGGCATGCACTTAAATATGAGATCTCCTTGGAGATTAGAAAAGGTATGGCTCACTGAAAATGGTTGGAGACCAGGAAAGAAATATTGTGTATGCTTGCCTTGTCATTACTCTTCTCTGAGTATTATTTTAGATGCTGCTCAAGAGAGAACACAGGCCTATGTGTGTGAAAATTCATGAATGTATGCAGATTACTCAATTCCATGAGAAATACCTGTGGAGGACCAGGAATAAGCATGTAAGCATGTTTTTTCTCAACCATTGTGACTGTTGTGACAGGAAAGTTGTGACTGGGAGAGGGTCCTGTGAAGGTGGGGCAGTGCTGTTCTGAGCCAACTTCCTGTTTTTCTAAAGATTCCTGCTCAGTGTGCCTGCATCAGCTCCACCCAACCCACTCCTGAGGGTTCAAAAGGACTGGATGTGCACACACAAACAAAAATGGAGCAAAAAAATCTATCTTACATAGGAGGTGTGCACAAGGTTAACTATAAAATAAGTGGATCAGTCAGCCTCCTTCTTTCTTTTTCCTCTCTTTCTCTTTGTCTCACTCTGTTGATGCAAGATCCAGACCACCCATGTGGCAGGACCAATGCTGGATCTAAGGACTGGTGATCATCTTCCTTATCCTTCTCTCTCTTCCATCTTTATTTCTCTCTCTCTTCTTTTGTCTTGGCAAAGTGTGACTATCATATTCTACCCCTTATTCCATAGTCAGTTTTGTTATGAGGACTAGGAGCTTGTTAAAGTGTGTTTTAAAAGTTAAGGGCTTGTTAGCCAACACTTTTGAGACTAAATATTTTCCAGAGTTAAGATAATTATAAGAGCTCCCTGATATATGGACTGGTGTCTTTGTTCAGCCTGACAAGAATTTGTAACTAACATTGTGCCCCTGCCAAGTGGATTGTGACACTACCAAACCCTCCTAGAAGGCAGTCCCCAGAATATTGAACTAACGAGCAACAGGATCCTCCTGTACTCCTGTATTTTCTAATGGAACAAAAGAAGGATGTCAAATGCCTTAAGCTTATAATGATAGCAAGACCTCTTCTATTCTAATTTTAAAAGGATGGACAGATCTATTTGAGAAGATTAATGTGAAAAAACATTCAGTTTTCTCTTATAAGATTTAATTTCTTTAATATAGCTGGTGCATCAAAAACACTGTGGCTTGCAGGGCAAGGGAGTTTATTCTGATCCTCTGCTCTACACTGGTGGGACCCCACCTGGAGTGCTGCATTCAGCTCTGGGGTCCCCAGCACAGGAAGGACGTTGAGCTGTTGGAACAAGTCCAGAGGAGGGTCACCAAGATGATTAGAAGGATGGAGCACCTCTCATATGAGGAAAGGCTGAGAGAAAGGAAAAGCCTAGAAAAGAGAAGGATTTGGGGTGACCTAATCATGGCCTTCCAGTACCTGAAGGGAGCCTACAAAAAACGTGGAGAGAGACTATTTACAAGAGCATGCAGTGACAGGACAAGAGGGAATGGCTTCAAGCTGAAAGAGAGTGGGTTTAGTTTAGATGTTAGGAAGAAATTCTTTACTGTCAAAGTGGTGAGGCACAGGAACAGATTGCCCAGAGAATCTGTGAATGCCCCATCCCAGGGAGTGTTCAAGACCAGATTGGATGAGGCTCTGAGCAACTTGGTCTAGTGAAAGGTGTCCCTGTCCACAGCAGGGGCATTGGAACTAGATGATGTTTAAGGTCCCTTCCAACCCAGGCCAGTCTATGATTCGATGATTCTATGATGCAAGTAGAATGATCAGCTAAGTGTATATTCTCCTGTGGTAAAATTGAGGTGTGATATTTAAGAAGAATTCATGCATTTTCATTTCTATTATATTGGCTGCTATGTGTCTAGCACAGAGCTGAGACATATACCTGTCCCCATCATTTTGTGACACTGCAAAGGAAGTAGCTTAATTACTGTGAATGTGGCCAATTAAATCTTCCTGTTGTATAAGTGCTTGAAGTGAGCTTCTTGAAAATAAGAGTGGTAATGGAGAAGTTCAGAGCTAAACAAGCTGATTTTTTTTTCTAAGATAATTCCAAGTTATATTTCTAATAGATCTGATTAAAAAAAAGAGAGTCAGAATTGCATAATGGTTGTAAGAATAACGTGTTGAAGTTATCAGCGTACACAGATTCTCAATGAAAAACATCACAGTAACTCAAAATCGTTCGCCTGATGAAGTTGGACACATAGGTGATGGAGAAGCTCTTTTGTGCAGTGTTTCTTTGAAATACTGCTAATTTATTTGGGCTGTGAACACGTTATTACTTGCCAGTTAATAATATGTTCTTAAACTAAGCACTTTATTTGTGAAAATCTCATATGTTCTACTGTTTATTTCATAGTTTTTAAAATTAGGAAAGGCAAGGCTCATAATTCTGTTATGAAACAAGGAGCTGAACACTGACATTTTAAAATTCATGTTTCAAATTATAGGGTTGAAAAGAGAAGGTATTTTCTGGTCTCTAGTCAAGCAATTCTTTGGAATCAGTGGATTTGAGTGATTGCTTTGTAACGATGACAGTTTATCTGACTAAATCTCTGTTTACTAGACAGATCAGGAGAGTACATAATTGCCTAAAGTTCTGTGACAGAGGTTAGGCCACTCAGATTTCTCTTTCTGTGAACATGCTGGTCTGTTCAAAACATGATCAGAGCAACTGTTTCTTATCTGGGGATTTCCACTCAGTAAGTTGAAAACTTCTGATTCTCTCTGAAATAGAACAGAAGACTGAGGGTATGACTTTGCCTCACAAAATGCAAAAATTCCTCATATAGGACAATTGAAACTAACATAACTTTCCGAAATTAAATGTATGCAGTACAAAGGAGAAAGTTTTGTTTAGCTAAAACAAGCTTAGTACATAAAGTAATTACAGACTGACAGTGGCATATTCCATATTTAAAGGCCTCTGCAAGAACACAAAGCAGTTGTTTGATATTTATGTATCTTTAAAGTAGGTTTGAGCTCTCATAAATTGAAGCAAAAATTGATGTTTGGAAAAAGTCCACGCAGTCCTAAGATCCTAAGAGACAACGTAAGAGATGTGTAGATCTCCAGTAATGTGTTGCAAAAACACATTTTTTTCTCCTCTTAGGGAGCTAAGGGATGCACTGTTCTGCTAAAATATCAGTTTTGAACAGTAATTCACAATTCTCCAACAGAATCTGGGATATCATTGGAGATTGCAAACTACTGTTTGGTTTGCAGCACGTTCTGTTGACTACTTACTGACAATCTGCATATATTTTAATGTATATTTCTGAAATTATGCATCCCCTATTACAATTAAACACTCTGTCTTTTCAATAACTCTTTTCCTATATGCCTAAAGCTGAGTACAACTGCTTTATATCAACAGTATGAATGTACGAATGTATAAATATATATGTATATTTAAAAGTGAGAGATTTTTAAAGTTGAAGCAATTCTGTCATGAATGTGCATGACAGCTCTGTAGTTGTGCCTTTACAGAACTCCTGGTGTAAAAACATTGTCTCTGCTGAAGAGTGTGGTGGTGGTGCATCGTTTTAGATTTCCTGTTATGAGTACAGTGACATAACTTGTACAAATATTTAAGCATACAAACCACTCAGTTACTGAATTCAGGTTATTTGAGGAGAAGGTATGGCTGAAAAAAAAGGAAAGAAACCTAACAGGGGTTACAACTTACACTCTCCTCCCTATTTTTGGCAATCATATCCCTTTCTATTATGTCATGACCTATCACAGAATAACAGTCATAGAATGGGTGGGGTTGGAAGGGATCACAGTGGGTCATCTGGTCCAATCTCCCTGTTCAAGCAGGATCATCTTAGAGCACACTGGGTTGTGTCCAGGTGGTTTTTGAATATTTCCATTGATGAATACTCTACAACATCTTTGGGCGAACTGTTCCAGTGCTCAGTTACTCACACTGTAAAGAAATTCTTCCTCATGTTCAAATGGAACTTCCTGAGCATCAATTTCTGCCCATTGCCTCTTGTCTCATTGCCTGGCACCACCGAGAGGAGCCTGGCTCTATCTCCTTGACACCCTCCCTTCAGATATTTACATGCATTGATGACATCTCCTCTCAGTCATCTCTTCTCGAGGCTGAACAGGCCAAGCTCCCTCAGCTTCTCCTCATAAGAGAGATGCTGCAGTCCCTTAATCATCCTCATCACTCAGTGCTGGACCTGCTCTAGGAGATCCATGTCACTCTTGTCCTGAGGAGGCCAGAATTGGACGCAGGACTCCAGATGTGGCCTCACAAGGGCTGAATAGAGGGGCAGGATCACATCCCTCTACCTGCTGGTAATGTTTTTCCTAATGCACCCCAGGATACTGTTGGCCTCCTTGGCCACAAGGACACACTGCGGGCTCATGGACAGCTTGTTGTCCAGCAAGACCTCCAGGTCCTTCTCCACAGAGCTGCTTTCCAGAAGGTACAGCCTATATTGGTACCTGGGGTTATTCTTCCCCAGGTGCAGAACCCTGCCTTTACCTTTGCTAAATTGCAAAGGGTTCTTAACTGGAATTGTAAAATTTAAATATAATTTACATATGAAAGCTGTTTGAGATCTGTTCATCAAAGTATCAAATATAAATGCTATGACAAGAGCTTTACATGATTGCAGTACTTAACAGCCAGTAAGCATTTGGGCTGTATATTTTCTTTTCTTGATGAAAGCTGAAGGACATTGCAAAGAGAAACCTTGTGTTTGGAAGGATGGCTGAATCCTTAGTGGTACTCTAATTTTTCCCAATCCTTAGTGGTACTCTGACTGTGTGGCTGTGATAACAACAAGGAGTAAGGACTGTCATAATTCTCCACCAGACAATTCCTGATTCATTCCCAGTCTCCTGGATGAAAGCACTTAGCGGAAAGGAGCTCATTTGAAGAGGGAGACCCCTCCTCCGCTACATGCCTTCCCATCCATGGAAGCCTATTTTCTTCTTCTGAATGTAGAGTGTTGTTGCTCTCTTTGCACTAGTTCTACAGGTTTTGTGTTGGTGCAATGATAGTCCTTGAACAAGTTTATATTATTGCCTTAACAGCATCAGCCTCCGCCTTACTCCAGCTGAAAGGCCAAGTCCAGGAAACAACAGCATTTAGAGAAACAAAAATAATGATTCATGCTATGGGACACTTACATTTGAAGAAGCACTTTTCCTTCGTGCACAAATCTTGATAGATTTATTTAAAAAGGGATAGTTGGACTTCTACTTAGCAGGATGCTAAGTCAAGATGGTTGATAATTTGAGAATAAAGTATACGATTAGGTCAATGAGACTGAGGAAGAAAAGATAGAATCTTAGAATCATTTATGTTGGAAAAGACCTCTAAGATCATTGGGTCCAACCATGCAGGTGCTGTAAAAGTGAAGTGAAGCTTTAACTGCTAGTTAAATGAGTAGTAGATAATATTAGTTTAAAAAGAGTAATGAAAAAGAAGAAAAAGAGTTAATGTAACCTGCGTAACAGCTCCTAGTTTGTAATAACACCATTTTTGGCTGTCATGAAGCTAGTGATGATAAGATAAAAGAGGACTCATTCTGCATTAGGAATTTTGTCCAGCATTCATCTTGTGATGATGTTGCTGAGTTAGTGCCAAAGACTATAAACTGGTACTGAAGATAAGTTGTCTGTATTTGAAAGGAATTTAGGCTTGCATGGAGACAGAAAAGTCTATCTCCTCGGTGTTGCAGGAAGCACTAGTTCTCATGAGTACTGAGATAAATTTTTGAATGCATAAACAGTGTTAGTTTATGCTGTACTAATGGTGGGTGAGGTCTGGACTTTACTTGTATAGTGACCATTCAGAGTAGGAGAATGTGATTTTTCATAGTCATCTTTTCTTACTTCTTTACTGTGTACTTAAAAAAGACTATTTGGAAATTTGGAATCTCTGTTGTGTGACAGAAGACATAATGGCAGTAATTTATTATGTATATGGTCCATCTCACTTAACTTGCATATTAAGAACAGGAAGATGGATACATATGGATTCTGTATTATACATCTTTATAATAATTGGGAAGCAAGGAAGGAAGGGAGAGAGGGAGGGAGAGAGAGAAAGACAGAGAGAAAGAGAGAGAGAAAGAAAGAAAGAACAAAAAAGAAAGAAAAAGAAAGAAAGAAAAAAGAGAGAAGAAAGAAAGAAAAAGAAAGAAAGGAAGAAAGGTATTAATAGGTTATAAAATGATACAAAACAGTTGAAATGTATGAAGTAATTTCTTGATTTTTTTTTATAAATTAGGCGTTTTTTTTCTTTTTTAAAGAAATCACCTTTTATAAAGTACTTGGGATTGCATGACTTACAAGGAAGAACAAAAAGAAGTTCTTTAGGGGCAATGAATTTGATTTCTTTCCCCAAAATCTGCATTTTCTGCTGTGGAAGAATACATCAGTTCTGCTTCCAATCATGATGAGACACAGGACAGGTTTCTTCAATTGAGCTGAACATTGGTCTTGTTGAATCGTTTGGCTGACTGTAAGCAACAGATCCATGCACGTCCCCAGGGAAAAGTAATTATTGTGTGAAACTTGCACCTCTCCCAGAAATAAAAAAAGTGCTCCACAGTAAAGAGCATGGAATCAGTCAAGTTAGGAATAGACAGGGGCTTTGAAGATAATATAAACTATGTTTTCGTGTTGACAAAATACTCAAAGGATTTTGTTTATGCTTTTATTCTAAATAAGGCTTCCCAAAAATAAATCAATATAGCATCATTTGAATCTCAAGAACTAACCAGAACTCAAACACTGAGTATAGTTTTCAGCACTTCATAACTACTCATTATGTTTTTTTCCCAGTTTTCTTTGTTATTTGTTTCCTGTCTCTGTTTAGAGCCAACACATTTTTGGCTTTCGGTTTGAAGCATGAAGCTCTGCCAATCAGCAGGAAATATAATACAGATAAGATTCATATAAAGTCTTTTGAACTGTTAAAATCTCTGGATGGGAAATGGATGTTAAATTGTTTACATTTGGCACAAGAAGATAAAGTTCCATTTTTAAATTCAAAGCCTCTCCACCTTTGTAAATGAAAACAAATCACATGGGTCATATAGAGTTCCACTTCTGTAAAATCCATCAGAAGTCTGATAAAAGCTTTTGTAAATCAGCAATTTTATCTGTAGCTTGCTTGAAAGTCATTCTGCAGCTTAAAAGGAAATAGTCCTTTGCCCTGTGTCCTTTAGTAAAGTACTGTATCAGTAACATGTTCATGACACAGTAAAAACACTAAAATATTACGAATAGATTTGTTGATATTTTAATCCTTTTAAATAGATATGCTCTGTTTTTGCATAGCTTTAATTTTTTCATATTAGTCCTCTACTTTTATTTTATTGAGGATATATATCCAGAGCTCATCACTCCAGAATCTTTTTGTACTTTGCTTTGTTTAGTGTACAAACAAAAGTCTTTGTGGAAGACATACCCCCATCCCCCTGAATTCGATGATTCTACAAATTTGCAGGGTGCAGATAAAGAAAATACCCTGTCCCAATTTTCTGAACATTTAGGAACATTGGAACTAAAAGTTAATGTTCACACTAGTGGGGTGTTTTTATATCAGCTCTAACATGTGCAGGATGTAGGAGATTCTGGATGGTAGTAAATCTCTAAGATGAAGCTGGGAACAGCATCACCTTTGGAACAGTTAAGCATTGCTAATGAGTACTAATCATATGGCAAATCAGAGACTGAGAAGCATTCACATACCTACAGGCTGTTATATGGAACATCTTATATTTCAAAGCCAGTAGAAGCAGTAAAAACTGAAAAAGATGTTCAGGACAGGCTTGTCAACAAAAAAGCACTTCAGGCATTGAATATACTCTCCTGGAAGTGCAGGAAAGGAAACCTGTTTCGAGGAGAAGCTTAACCTTGAAGTCTTGTCACATTTTGGGGTTGGCTGGTACACACTGTCGATGATGGTTATGGTTGAACAGGCACAAATCTAATGCAGAGAAAAAAATTTCTTGAAATTATAATTAAGGGTTATGCAGTTGGCAGAAGCATCATTTCAGGGATAGTACTTAAGCTACTGCTTATGCTCTCGTCTTTTTTTAGTAACTTAATGCAGGAATTTTCATATGAAACATGCTTCTTTCTGATGCCTTTCCAAAGCAGAGGTCTTAGAGCTACAAACTGTTGAATACTATGGAATCCTAAACTGTCCTGGCTGCATGTCCTCAAGGATGTTGTGAACCAGGTGACTGAGGTTACATAAAACCCATCATTTTTGTTTCATGGAATTTTTAGGCCAAATGTTGGGTATTGTTAAGAGAAGTTGTGAAAATTTCAGCTATCTCAACTAGTAGCTGCAATGTGATTGAATTCCATAACAGTTTGGTGCTAACTGGGAGAGAATTTAACTCTCTTTTAAGAATGTTGGAGAATACAATAGCAGTACTGGTATTACATGAATGAACAGATTTTTTTTTTAAGATTATGACTTAAGGTAAATGACTTAAAGATAAATATACTACTTCTTTCCAAAATTTCTGAATAGTCAATTGTTGTATTTTTACAGTCTTCAATTAACATAGTAAGTGTTTGTGCCAACATTTGTGTAATCTTGTCTTTAACTTTTGGATGGTTTTAACTTTCTTAATTATTTATGCAGAACTAGGAGCTTAATAAGAATTTTAATTGTTTGCAGTTGCTGTTGATGTGCCTGTAGCTTTCAAGGCAAACGTCTGGAAGGAAGGCTAGGGAGAATATGAGCCAACCTGTGAATGGGGTAAGGAACCTTATGAAGACACAGAAAAAGTCGAGGTACTCAATGTCTCTCTTGTCTCATTCATCACTGCTGAGAGAGGCCTTAGGAAAGCCCAGGGCTATGAGGCCAAAGGGAAATTTTGAGGCAAAGAAGACTTAGTGTAAACTGTTGGATCCCAAATTCATATATCTGCAGAAAGGAATTTGAGTCGTTTCAGCAAAAGGCCTGGGCTACAAGAGCTGGGGAAAAAAACTCAGTATAAGAAGCAAATGGGACATCACCAGTGTGAAGTGCTCTGCCCAAGCCAGAGAGACCATACCCTGATGTTATCAAGTACTGCAGAAGACCTATTGTGTTTTATCTCTCCTTTTGTGTTACCTGTTCCCCCCATGTAATTCCCCTAAGATAAAGTGGTTTTTCCCCTATGGTGTAAGTGTTAAGACCCCAAAATTTCTAAACCTGGGTTTTCCCCTTTACCTCACCTCTGTAAAACCCCCAATTGTAATAGGCCGACCCCCCAATGAACATGTAAACCCCCTCATGAATATGTGCTACCCCAGACCCATAAAATACCAGGTTTTGTATGAATAAATCATTCCAGTTTCTCACCTCCACCTGGGATCGACTTAGCTTTATTGACCTCCAGAGTAAACCTAGAGGAAGGACTTGAACAAGCCAGAGTATGTAACTCTGTGGGGCCTGATGACTTGCATTGTAGGGACAATCGTGATTATCTTTGAAAGGTTATGGCAGTTGGGAGAGGTCTCTGGAACTAAAAAAAGAATACATGTCATTCCAATCTTAAGCTACTAGCCACTTGGCATAATCTCAGAACCTGATATCATGGCTAGGCTTCATGAACGAAGATTTGGGAAGGGCTCTACCCATGTTTGTTACAAGCGCGTTGGTGGCTAAAAAGGCCAATACGAGAAAGGCATGTCCGGTTGCAAAAGGCACAGCAGAAAGACTCCTTAGATGGTATATTCTGCAAGGTTCGATTTTTTCTGTGTTGTCTTTTCTCCCCAAGAGTGATCCTGCATGCTTTCTCAAAAGCATCAGCAGCGGTATAGATGGTGTGTCTCCAGGCCTCCCGATTGGAGGCCAGAGTAGACCAGTTATGGTGGTCAATGTGGCCAAGGCTGAGTTGTTGTTTCAGGGAGTCCTTGTATCTTTTCTTCGGAGCTCCTCTCTTGCGGCAGCCGGTGGCAAGTTCACCATAAAGCAGGATCTTAGGGAGGCGGTGGTCCTTCATCCTGGAGACGTGCCCTGCCCAACGCAGCTGTGTTCTCAGCAACATGGCCTCAATACTTGTGACTGCTGCTTGGTCAAGAACAGATGTGTTGGTCACATAATCTGACCAGTGGATGTTTAGGATTGTACGGAGACAGCGTTGATGGAAGCACTCTAGGAGATGCAGGTGGTGATGGTAGATGACCCATGATTCAGAACCATATAAGAGAGTAGACAGCACTATGGTTCTGTAAACACTGATCTTGGTACTTTTCTTCAGGTGTTTATTTCACCAAACTCTTTTATGAAGCTTTCTGAAAGCACTATTGCTAACCTGTTGTCTATCTCTCTGTCAATCTTACCATCCAAGGAGATGAGGCTGCCTAGGTAATTAAACTGCTGGACTGATTTGAGTTCTGATTGGCCAATGGTGATGTGGGGATGATGGGGGACTTCCTGAGATGCAGGTTGATGAAGAACTTTTGTCTTCTTTAAGCTGACTTCCAGCCCAAAGAGCTCAGCAGCCTCTGCAAAGCAGGATGCTAAACATTGCAGGGCTGCTTCTGTGTGGGCAACAAGGGGAGCATCATCAGCATAAAGCAGCTCTTGGACAAGATGATTTAAGGTCTTGGTGTGGGCCTTCAGTCGTCTTAGGTTGAATAGGCTTCCATCAGTACGATATCGAATGTAGACACCGTCCTGATCATCGAGGTCTGCCGTGGCCCTTTGGAGCATCATGCTGAAGAAGACTGTGAATAGGGTAGGAGCGAGAACGCAGCCTTGTTTCACGCCATTTTTTATCAGAAAGGGCTCAGAAAGTGTGTTGCCATATCTGACTTGGCCCTGCTGATCCTCATGGAGTGAGATGATCATTTTAAGGAAGTTGGGGCAACAACCTAAATGTTCCAAAATCTGCCAAAGACCTTTTCTGCTCACAGTATCGAAAGCCTTGGTGAGGTCGACAAAGGTTACATAGAGACCTTTGTTCTGTTCCCTACACTTCTGTTGCAGTTGTCTGAGAACAAATACCATGTCTGTGGTACTCCTGTTGGCTCTGAAGCCACACTGACTTTCAGGAAGAATTCCTTCTGCTATAGCGGGTATTAGTCTGTTCAAAAGTATTCTTGCCAGGATTTTGTCAGCAATGGAGAGCAGAGTAATACCACGGTAATTTGAGCAATCTGATTGAATTCCTTTCTTCTTATACAAAGTGATGATGACTGCATCATGCAGGTCTGATGGTAGTTCTCCTAGTTCCCAACAGCACACCACAAACTCGTGAAATTTGATGTTTCCAGACTTCAGGTGGAATTCCATCAACCCCAGCTGCCTTGCCGATTTTCACCTGCTGTATGGCCTTGAGGGTTTCTCCTAAAGTGGGGGCAGTATCCAATTCATACTTTACCGGTTGTTGTGTGATGGACTGAATTGCTGAGTCTTGGACGGTTGGTACTGAAAAGAGTCTGAAAGTGTTCAGACCATCAATTCAGAATGGAGGTTTTATCTGTTGGAAGCTTTTGACCATCAGCGCTGAGTAGAGGGCTTTGTACCTGGTATGTAGGCCCCTATGCTGTTTTCAGGGCCTCATAGAATCCTTTGTCATCACCTGTATCTGCGCATAGTTGAGTTTTTTCAGCTAGATTGATCCACCACTTGTTCTGGATGTCACGGAGTTTCTGTTGGAGCTTGCTGCATGCAAGACGAAAGGCTATTTTTCTTGCATGACAGGATGGCAGTGCAAGGTGTGCTTGGTGGGCGGTTCTCTTCTTCCTCAACAAGTCCTGGATTTCTTGATTGTTTTCATCAAACCAGTCCTTGTTCTTCTTGAGGGAGAACCCTAAGGATTCTTCAGAGGATTGCAGGATGCTGTTTTTAATATGGTTCCAAACTGATTCAGGGGAGGAATCTGCAGAATCTGTGGAATGGTTTTTGAGCCTGGTTTGAAGGTTAGCCTGGAATCTGTCTCTTACTGTGGCTGATTGGAGATTGTTAACTTGGAATCTTCTCCTTGGGATACTGCCTCTTTTAGGTTTGAATTTGAGATTGAAGTTGAGTTTACAGCGCACAAGCCGATGGTCTGTTTGGCATTCTGCGCTGGGCATCACGTGGGTATGGTAGACATCGCGGACATCTCTCCGTCGTACCAAGACATAATCGATGAGGTGCCAATGCTTAGATCTGGGATGCATCCAGGTTGTCTTCAGACTATTTTTCTGCTGAAAGATAGTATTAGTGACGGTGAGCTGTTGCTCTGCACAGAATTCTAGCAGAAGTTGACCATTATCGTTGCAGCTTCCAACACCATGCTTACCTAATATGCCTTTCCATGCTTCAAAATTCTTGCCTACTCTGGCATTGAAATCACCAAGGATAATGATCTTATCATCTGTGGGCACCTTTTGGGTAAGGCGGCGCAGGTCAGCGTAAAATTTATCTTTTTCGGCAGGGTCAGCTTGGAGAGTTGGGGCATATGTACTAAAGAGGACAACATGTTGGTTGTTGTTTAGTGGAAGGCGTAGGGAGATAAATGCAGTCAGAGTGAACTGTTGGCAGATTTTCGAGTTTGGGAAGAATAGAGTGTTTGTTCGTGAAGCCTACTCCTGAGAGATGTTTTTCAGTTCTGGGCTTACCTGACCAAAAGAGTGTGTAACCGGCACCATGTTCTCTGAGGCTGCCTTTCTCGTGAAGGTGAACTTCACTGAGAGCAGCAATGTCGATGTTGAGACGAGCCAGTTCATGGGCAATTAGGGCAGAACGTCGTTCAGGACATCCGCTATTAGCAGAATCGAGCATGGTTCTGATGTTCCAACATGCTAGAGTTAATTTAGGTACACCTTTAGAGGCAGGTGCGTGCCTTTGTCTTTTGCTCTAGCCACTTGGCATCATCTCAGAACCTGATATGGTGAAAGAGAATATACTCACGGAAAACATTTCCAGAAACACAAAGGATGAAAAGTTAATTAGCAGTAATCAGTATATATTTTTGAAGGGGAGACATGCTTAACAAATCTGGTAGCCTTCATGAGAAGAAGAAAGATGATCTTTGCTTTGGCTATGCTAAGGTCTTTAACACCCTCATAGACAAGCTAACAAGGTACAGGCTAGATAAATAGACAGGCAGGTAGTTTGAAAACTGGCTCAGTGACTGGATCAAGAGTGTTGTGATCAGAAGCACAAAGTCCAGTTGGAAGCCAGTCATCAGCAGTTTACCTCAAGGGACTGTATCAAAGCCTCTAAGTGTTTAAGATCCTCATTAATAAACTCTGTACTGAGACAGAGTGCACCCTCAGTGAGTTTGCAGACAATACAATGCTGTAAGGAGTGGGGGGAAGGTTTTGCTCCCATGCAGAGGGACCTTGACATGCTGGAGAACTGAGCAGTAAGAAATCTCATGCAGGCCAACAAGGGAAAATATGAAGTTCTGCCTCTGAAGAGGAACAGCCCTAGGCACCTGCATACACCCCCCAGGTGACTTGTTGGAGAGTAGGTCTCCTGAGAAGGACATGGGGGTTCTAGTGAATAACAAGCTGGCCACGAGCTGGCAATGCACCCACTCATCAAAAAGGGCCAACAGCATCCTGAGCTGCATTAGGCAGAGCACTGCCAACAAGTTGAAGAAAGTTATTGTTCCCCTCTACTCAGTACTGGTTTGGCCATATCTGCAGTGCTGGGTTCAGCACTAGGTCTCCCAAAGATGAGGAGGAAGGGAATATGGTAGAAGAATTTAGAAGAAATGTCTGATGTTCTATAATACTTTTCTTCTTTCTCCTGCAGTTTCATATCTCAAACTGGAAATTTATCTTTTAGAATATTTTTATGAGCCCCTTTAAACAGTTAGATGTGGAGTTTATATAATACCTGAATATGGCATATGCTTTTTCTTCTACAGAAAAACAAATGCAAATATGTTGTTTATTTTTATAGAAACAAGTGGTTCACTTGTTCACATTAGTTTTTTTTTTTACTTATGTGTTTGTTGACGATGCAGGAAAGCCTATGTTCAGTAGTGATTGGTATCTGGCAACAACATGGCATGAAAAATACCCTGGCAGATTACTCTGGAAATCCTTTACACTGAATAGCATTGATTAGAGGTGCTTTTGAAAGAAACTTCACTTTTACAGCTTGTTACAGTGAGGTCTAAAACTTCTGAATTTTTTCTTACTTTTTTGGCTAACTGCTACATTTCAAAAAATTGAGTCTTTAGACACATGTTTGCTGTGAAGTCAGGAGCAGCTGTGAAAGGAAGTGTTATACAGCTCTGAGAACTCAGAGTGTAACAATGAACACTTGTCTGGAAGCTGTGAACGGGAGAGTCTGTGTGGTTATCCAGTACTGTGCTATGTGATATTTGACCTAGCTCAGGTACTGGAAACCTTCTTAATGTGGTTATTCACGTGAATGAGTTTGCTCATTGTGAAGCAGGTTGAATAATTCTGTTTCAGGTCTCTGCTTTGATCACAAGGATGTTTTTGTGTACATTTTTTGTTTTTATTGACAATATTGCTAATACTCCGGGTCCTATCCTGCATCTTGTGCCAGTTACTATCAAGGGAAAGCTGTTATGGGTTTGTGCATAGGCTTTGACACCGCTGAACTTGGAAGAAGGTAAAATATGCCCTGTATCCACCTTTTTTTCTTTTTTTTTTCCTCCAAGTCCAACCAGCAATTCACATTGCAAGAAATGTAATCTGTTTGTCTGAAAGTAATCAAACATCTGACAAAATGGGATAAAATGTTTAAGGACAGGGAATCTCAGCTGAAGTTTAATTAATTTAGTAGTAGTTTAATGAGAACATGGGCATAAGCATTTGCTTTTGGTAAAGCTGCTTTGGGTATTTAATTTCTCTGTAGGGAGACCACATGACGTAATTTCCTTTTCAAAAGACAATAAGCACAGTGGAAACTCAATGAAAATAGGTCCTTTTTAGTCAAAAGCATCAACTGGTATTTGAACTTTTGTTTCTATGGAGCCCAGATTTCAGTCATGATACTTGTTAATTTAACTGATAATAGGTGTAATCAAATAAAAGCTATATAAAGTTTTGTCTAACTACTTTGAAAATTAATCATGTTGGTAATAGCTGTAATGTTTACCAAAACAAATGTAGTTAGGATACTGAGCTTATCAGGTGTAGGAGTTCTCAATGGTTTTGTATTTCTTTGTAGATTAGCCTTTGCTTTCTTTCTTCAGTTCTACACTGTGGCTGATCCCCTTCATAAAACATGTGTGGTGGCATCTCTATGGCAGGTTCTGTTTTATAATAGTTGCATCTTTTTGGCTTGATCTATGACTTTCTGAAGTAGCTTGTAGGGTCACAAAGACTAATAAAGAGCATAATACTACTTTTGTCACAAGGAGAGCGTCAGTCAGTGTGCATACCAAAAACACCCCTCCCAGATGGCAATGTAGCTTTGGGCACCACATGTGTGTCAGATCACACAATAGTGGAAGAGCCGCTTTACGTATCGTTTCACTTTTCCAGGATGCTGCTGACAGTGAGCAAGATACACTTTTGGGTCATTAGTGCCTGAGATCCCTACAAAGGGAAGCGAAGTAGGTGGGGACAACACCAGGAGACTGACCACCCTCACAGTTGCAAAGGAAAGGAGAGACATCCCAATTTCTTGTAATGTAGAAAACATTCCCCTTTGACCCCAAAGCTAGTTCTGTGGTACAAGTAGCACTGATATTCCAGTGACTCAGAAAAGGATCTTTTGTACCTTTTTACAGATGCTGCTCACTCACTTGACTGAAACATGACTGAGGCAAATGAAGAGGAAAAAAAAGCCCAGACTAAAATATTGTAAACCTGTGGTGCTACACCTGACTTCCTGGTTTGATAATAATGATAGTTTAGTATTGATCAGTGAGTGTTGTAGCAGTGGCTCTCACTGTGAATTATTTCTAAAAACTATGAATATTCTGGTGAGGGAAATTTTTCTAGGTCACGTAAGTTGTTCAGCAACTTACCAATGAGTTTGCTCCTTCACTGGGAAACCCTTAGATCCAGGACTTTAAACAATGGAAAATGATCATGATATGATAAGAAAGTTTAAGAAAAAACTTTTTTTCACAAGAATGTGAATGATATATTATTTGACTGACTTTTTCCTGGGCTAGGAAAGCAGGTGGACAACCATAAAATCCAAAAATGGTGTGTTATCTGACCTATATTTTCTAAATGTTAAAATTCTTCCAACTCTAAATTAAGGCATTTTTTATCAGCTATTTAATTTTATCTCAAAACGTTCCAAATCATGTTGACTTTTTACAGGTAGCTGCTTTTCTGTTCCATTTCCCTCTGTTAGAAGATTACTCCTTATTTCAAATTTGGATTTATTTAACTTCACTATCCAGCGGTTGATTCTTATTACACCATAGCCAGCAAGGTTAAAAATCTTCCTAGCATCAATTATCATTTCCTTTTGTGAGTTCCCACACTCAGTCATCATGACACTTCTCAGTCTGTATTCTGAGAGCTGAATAGAGACCTTCGAAATCTCACATCATAACACATCTTCCTTCTTCAAACTTCCTAGTATTTTCCCTGTCTTTTTGGCAGTGGGAATAGTAGGACAGGGCAAAGAAGTGGACCACCTGTAGAGCCTGGCCACAAAAAATGCAACAGAAGTCATATTGCTAACTCTATGTTAACAAGTTATTAATCTCAACAGTGAAATCATGGTATGTAGTGGAGGTCTGGAAAATAAAAACTAAATGATCCCAGTCGGGGAAACTGGAATACTTTATTGGGCACGAGAACACAATTTAAAGGCATCTCTGGCTGGACATGTTAATGAAGGGGACGGTGCTATGTTAATTGGGGAGTTACACAAGTTTTTACTGCAGTTTCCAAATAGTTAATTTTTCTCCTAGTAGGATTACATGAGAGATAGAGGGATTACAGGGGTTTAGACATGGTCTGATACAATCATCTCAAAAAGTCCTTTCTGATTTCTGCTGGAGCCAGGCTTAATCCATAAGGTAGAACTTTAACAGGTCTTGTGAGAAGGGTCCAGCTCCTTCAGACCACGGGTTCTTGTCAGCCTTTGTTTTCCATTTGCTGAAAGCTGGGTTTGGGCTCCCACAGTATCTGCTAAAGAAAGGTAAAAGAACGGTACAGGTGCAGCTGAATTTGTTGGTGAACTTGCATCAGTTTGGTGTCCATCTGATTTATTCATAATGTGTTGGTAACTTAATTTGTGCAGTGAAAATTGAACACCTGAACTTTGAATCAGGACTGTGCTTCTCTAGGGTTTTTTTGCATTGCTACAGGGTAAATCATTATTTGCAGAAACAAACAGGTTTTCTCCCTTTCATGTATCCAAATTCTGTGAAAAAATCACGTTATGAGTGTTACCTAAGCTGTATCCAACAGTGCTTATTTTTATGTATCTTTGGCCTTCTGGAAGCATAGCATCCTTACAAGTCAGATGTTAGAGAAGATAAAACTCTTAGGGACATGTTACCTGAACAGAGAGCATCTGTGGGGTGTGAGCTAACTTTCTACTGCCTCCCAGATGCAACACGGAATGACAGTTTAGTCAGTGCTGAGAGTGCACGGTGGCACCTCTTCCTCTCATCTTTTCCCAACAGTGGCCTTAGCCCCAGGCAAAACTGCTGCTGTCAGGAAGAAGGACAAGCACAGACTGGCTACTCAAACTGTGGCATGACCTTTGGAGGCTCATGTAATGGTAGAAACCCATTTGATTGAAGGGGGATTGAAGCTTTTAAGGTGCATAAGTGGTTGTCCATTGAGGGTTGTTGGAAACTAAGAGGCTGTTTTTGTTCAGTGCTGGGTTGAGGAGTTTGCTGCTGTAATGACAAAGAGTGCAAGAAAACCCATTTACAGCTCTTCAAGCACTGTTGTTAGTGGACCTATGTCCAGACAATTACTTGTGAGACTAACATATAATATGCCCGAAGCTTTAAAGTCTTCCCTTGCCATCTAGCCCAGAAATGCTCTTACAAAGAAGTGAAATGTAGACTGCTGTGTCTATTAAAGGTTAATCAAGTTGATAATAATGGCCAGTCTTCGCGAACGAAGATTTTGGGAAAGGTCTTTTACCTTTCCAGCCTGCGCAATGGATTTTTTAGGTGAGACACAGCATGCGCTGAACTAAGCCCACCCTTTAATCCTCAGGTTCATCTGCCGGGGCCAAGCAAGCTTGGACAATGGCAGTGAGGTCCTCAGGACGTAGGTTTGTTTAGAGTGAACTTCTCATAGATGGATGGCCTCACAGGGCTAACGAGCTCCATCTGCCCAGAGGACCGGGGAATCAAACCTGGGTCACAGCGGTGAGAGTCCTGCATGCTAACCACTAGGCCACCAGGGGTCCCAATCAAGTTGATACGTAAATAATATATTGGCATATCTTTGTATACTTAACATATTACAAAATATGTTACATACAGAAAATAAGTAATGAATAAAGAAAGAACACCTGCTACTGTGCTTGACTGATTGCTTAATACTGATAAGTGTGTTGCACCATGGTCGCCATGTCAATATAACATCACCTAAATTGATGCTTTTATGCTGGGTTAAGGGAACAATAAAGTACCATGGCATTTCCCCCCCCTTCTCTCTTATAAAATAAGAATACAAATGCACTTACATACAGGCATATTTTATGTTACTTTATATGTAAACTTCTTAATGTGTAGGAGCAAAATCAAAAAGATTAAGGAATATTAGGAATAATAATAAGGAATATTTAACACACTTAAAATTATTTTGATCCTGTGGAGAAATGTTGATGACAAGCATCAAATCAACTTACAAATTTCTTTTGATGTT
This sequence comes from Neopelma chrysocephalum, assembly GCF_003984885.1. Lineage (NCBI taxonomy): Eukaryota > Metazoa > Chordata > Aves > Passeriformes > Pipridae > Neopelma > Neopelma chrysocephalum. The sequence continues at coordinate 1,253,606 of NW_020925579.1, read as the reverse complement.
GAAGCCTCCTTATGGAGTTTTAGGATAAAGGCAAATTCACTGGTTTCCTACTTTAGTGTGATCCTGAGCTAGTCATACTTGAACGTGAGTGTTACAAGAAAATGTAATCATGAATTTAAAGCAAGAGCCTTACTCTGAAATTAGCAGATATTGAAGTAAAGTATGCTGAATGGATATTTCATTGTTGTGATGCAAGTCACATTCCATTTAGGTGACAAATTAGTTTCTAAGAATTGGGTACTTAGGAGGAATTGTAAGGAAATTAGGATAGAAATACACAGAGCAGTCTGACTGTACGGTCTCTGTAGGAATTAAGGTTCAAGATTATTTTAGGCCACAGGAATTATTTCACCCTTAAGGAATTGTAGCTGACAGAATAGGGACAATTAAGACTACACAACTGGTTTTTTCTCAGTATTTTCCCATCAATAGAAGTTCAAACATAGAAATGGGGCATGAAAGTGCTGTTGCTAGTTTACTTTTTCCCCAAAAACTGCCATAGTTTCACTAATGCTTGTCCATACTATGGTGGATTTAGTAACAAAGGATACCTGGGTATATCTCTTGTGTAAAGAAAGCCTTAGCAACCTTCTCTGTTGCACATTTTGTCACTAACACTGTTTCTTCATGGCCTTTTCCTTTTCTTAAATTGGTCTCTTTAAATAATTTCAGTAAGATGATAAAAATGATCTGTATGACAAGGAAGGAATGATCATAAAAAGTAAAATTTGAACTTATATTTAAACCCATTCTAGATATTCTGGTACATATCAGTGTAAGTTTTAACAGAAAAGACTAAAATCAGTGACATTTATTTTGCAATCAGAGCTGTTTCAGCCAGCCCTAAAATAGAAGCAACATGTAGCCAGATATATATAGACTTTTGTGAGAAGGAACCTAAGTATTGACAGTAGTTGGCTGATTGAATGTGTCTGTAGTGCAACACTATTGTTCTCTTCCATCCATGTTCTCCTACCCCTCAGAAATGATGATTTTTATTACCTGAGTGTCCAATCCTGTCTCTGTCTTTACATTTCTAATTTTGTGGCACTGTATTTGGGACATCACTGGATGACATAACTGTATAGTGATTAAGATCACTTGGCAATACACATGATGACAAGAGATAATATAAAGAAAAGTGTCTTTATCAGTATGAGGTCTGTTATTTTGATAAAAAAAGTATTAATTTTATCAAAGAGTGCTGTTTCAAAATGAATGTGACATTAGATCTAGTTCTTAGTCTTTTGAAATGAAATTAATTGCTTCTTTTCAGATTTTATTTCCAGTCTGCCCAGTTTCCCTGGAAGACCCCCTTGTCTCCCTACACCTGGAGCTGACAGTATGTATCTATATACTGTGTACAGTGGTGTATCTTTTAAGAAGAAAGTAAATAAGCTTTGACTTTTTCAGACTTCAGTCTGTGTCATGCACTGTAAGAATAATGGGGAGAGTGTCTTTTTAATTTTTTTTTTAAAAAATCAGCATTAAAATAAAACATCTTTATTACTCAAAGTTGTAGAGTTAGAACGAAGTGTCTTCTTGTATGAGCATTGGGCTTTCTCTCTCTCTATCACTAAGCAGTTTTTCAAGAATTCTCAATTTTGTAATTTACTGTAAGTAAGAAGAGAGGAAATGAAAATTAGGAAATATAGGTAAGGCAAAATTAATAATTCTCCTCTCTAACTTCCTTCAAATTTAAGGACACTGTAATTTATTCTTACCCAACACTTAGCGAAAAGCGGTTCCTATTTTATCTTTGTAATCCTGGCTTTGAAGCTGCTGCCGCTTTGTAATTTTCTTTACAAGTAGTAATCACAGCAGTGGTTTTGATTAAATGATTATTCGTAGGCCTGCTCTTGAATGAAATGGCGTATGTACTGACACAAGTAAATGCTGTAAACTTTGTAAATTTCTACAGCATGAGCAAGTTCAAACTATCATTGTGTACTATTACTATTAATTACCTGCAACACAAAACATAGTATGTTACTTTCTCTGAATGAGGAAGGGAGGAAAAAGACATAGTCTGACAAAAGTTAAAACCTTCCGTAGTGCTTGTTGCAGGTATATGTACACAGATGTGAAGTGAGTGCCTGTGTTAGCAAGTGCTACTTCAGTAAGAGCTTGAAGAGTCTGAAGATCTTTCTACCTTTCTCTATTGTGCTTTAAAGTGTTCATTTCCTCTTTGACAGGTTTTCCAGAACTGTGTGAATCATAACAAATACTCTTCTACTTTGAGGCTGACAGCCTGTTTTCCAAAAGGAAATTCTACAAGATATCAGCATAGGGATATTTAACATGATGGTTTTCTCCATTTGTTTGCAAACACTTTTGTATGCTGTAATGTTATGTTCAGCGGCACCCACAATAATAGCAGCACAAGATGAAACATTTGCAACTTCAGGAAAATTAGTGTGAAAAGTAAACTGTCTCACTGAGTTTATGTCCTATTTAATTGTTTTGCAACTTTGTTTGAAATTGTTCTCTATTTTTATTGACTTTCCAAAGCAACTTTTTTACTTCTTTCATGCTAAAAAACAAACCCATACTTGAGTATGATAGATGTTGTTTACGGATTACTCTTTGGGGAAAGGAATAAAGGTAAATGGTTTCCCACAGGAATATTTAATACCCAGTATTACTGACATAACTCTTCCTGGTATTGTGCTACATGGCAACTCTTCAGTTCTATTAAAATTTGCAATTAACCAAAATCCCAGAGCTTGCATCTGAATTTATGGAAATATTATTTTTCTAGTAAGGAAAATAAGAACTAATACCTCAAAAATATTTAACAACCTATCTTCATTTCCCCAAAGAAAGCAATGGGAATTTTTCATCAAGTGCATGGCAAATATAGTTCCTTGTCTGGTAACGGCACATAAGGGCAGAAATGTGCATTTTTGCACACTCCATCATGGCCTTTGCTACTGTACATTTCCTTGTTTGCTCCTTACTGTTGCACAGAATGGACTTCTGAAAGTGGGAGAAAAAACAAGAACGATCTGAGAGAAAGGAGCTGGTAAAGCGGAAGGCCAAAGCAGGGAAAGATAACAAGAAGCTGAGAGACAATTTCCTCCACTGGAAAGAATCCCAAACAAAACAAACCCACAAATAAACAAGAAAGGAATATCAATAAAAATATTAGAGGAAAACAGAGGATACTAAAAAAGAGCTGATATTTCATCACAATCAACATTAATAGCAGTAATGTTTATGTTATGGTAATACTCACAGGCCCAATTTCTGCTGTGCACTTTCCATAGATACTGCCAATTTTTTCTGTAGACTGATTTCCCACTTGCTATTGCTGTCTCACCAGACTTCCCAGTTGTCCTTTACTCTTTCCATCTCTTTCTTCTCTCATGAAACAGTCATAAAGAATTCCTAATTTCACCCACGGTTTGCTGCAGTAAAGATGTACTTGTCTTCGAAAAAGTGTGTTTTTTGGGAACAGAAGAATAAGTGAAGAAAGGAAATAAAAAGGATAAAAGTCACAAGAAAGAAGAAGATGCAGACTGAAAGATTGAGAGGTTACTGTCCGTGACCTTCACTACTGGACCTTATGTAAAATAATTGTGTTTTTGAAATCTGGATCATTTTGACAGAGATGGTCTAAAGTGAAATTTTTATGTGTGGTTTTCCAACAGGTCTCAGGAAACAACATCCTTCACATGCAGTTATGAGCAGTGACCTCTAACCAAGTTTAGCTGGATTTAAAACAGTATTTTTAATGTAGTTTAGCTTTTAGCACATTTAATATTTTCTTGGGAAGTTGCAAGTCTAATGTAGAATAATTGCAAAATGTAGTCCTGTATATTTTGGAAAATACTGGATTTCTAGAGCTAGTACTTTAGATCAATGTGGTACATACAGGTTTTTATCTAACCCTGGACATCTTTTAGCTTGGTTACCACTTTGTTGATAGTTAAGCATTTTCACAAAATCACGTAATTGTTCCTGTTTTGTTTTTGACCAAGGAATACTTATCAGCTAAATGCCTCTTGCAGTCTTTTCTTACTACAGAAACAGATTATGGTGAGCTGTTCCTTATAATTTCTTATTTAGATGTTAACACATTAAGTAAGTGTGGTATTTTACATAAGAAAGAATGAGAAATACCCTAATCTTTCTCATTATTTTATGCACATGACAGATGAATCTCTCTGATTCAAACCTCATGTATAACTTGGCTATAGGCTTGTATATATTAGTTGCAGAACTGTCTGTTTGTTGTAGTAGGTTAATCCTAGTGCGGGGAAAAAAGGACCAAAATGTGATGTACAATATCTGACTTAACTAAAAAATATGCTGTCAAGGGAGTCTATCCATAGCAGAACTTTTAAAACCTCACTTTAGTTAGAGGGAGTTACAAATTTTACTTTTTCTGCTAATCAGTTACTGTTCATATGCACTGCTGACTGAAGATATTTGCAACCTATATAACCTGTTTAAAACATTAGTATTTTGAATACTGGCTGACAACTTAATAACGCTATGGCTTTGGATTGGGGTGATGGATTCAAATGTACTTATATATGCCCGTCGACATTTTCTCATTATTTAATATTCCTCTTTACTGCAAATATTTGGGCAACATAAATGTTCCATCTTCTTCTATTTCTCAGTTTCTTGGAATGGTTTGCTTTATGAAAATAAAAGTAAGCATGTTAAGCTGTGGCAAGTCTTAGGGTGACAGAAGGCAGGCAATGTGATGAAGTTTATTTTCCTTTTTAAACATGCAAACAGTGATTTAAATCACTAGGAAGCTCTCTAGCTATCTATGTTTTTGGACTGATCTCTCTATTCCACCATTGTCACTCCTTATCCAATAAGCTAAGTCATAAGGTTGGCAAATGTTGCTTCTAATGCAAGGAGTTCAGAGTATGCACGTACGTAAGTGCAATGTCTAGTAAATCACATCTGACAAACATCATTGCATGGAAATAGCTCAAATAATTCAAGAACCACACTGAAATGTCAACAATACCAAAGCAGATTCCTTTTGGTCATTATCTCCCATGTGGTTTCCAGCATTCTTCTCATATTGTGTTCAGATTTAGCAGCCACAGCCTCATTTCCAGTCTGTTTAAGGCACATTACCTTGGCACCAGTACTCATTCATTCTAGAGATTTGTGGTGAAAATCAGAGTTGCTGTTACTGTTGGGGTATTTTTTTGTGGTTGTTACTGAGAAAAAGCAACTTTGCTTCTTTACATTTGTCTGGAACTGCAGTACTGAGTGATCTACCTGCAATGCATTTAATAGTCCACCTGTAATGATTTCTAGCAGTAAAATAAAAAAAAAAAGAAGAAATAACTCATGACACAGCTATCCACGTACCAGTGCCCAGAGCTTTTTTATTAATCCTTATTTCAGTGAAAAGATATTTTGTATTAAGTCAACCTACCCGGTACCAAATTGTGATCTGCAAATGAAGGAAATTATCTTGTAAGAATGAGATGCACTTTTTGACAAAAAACACCCCCCCCTCTCTATTCACATTTTTCTTTGAGAGGCTAATTCCAAACTTAAGGCAACAAACAGCCTACCTTTGGGGTGTTCAGTTTTGTCTGACTGATTTAAAGGCAGTTGCAGAGTTACTTCATTATAACTTCCCCTGTAGACAAGCAGGTTCTTTCTGCCACTGTTTCAGTCCAAGGAGCCAAATAATACCCTTTTTATTGCAGTATTTTTAGACATTGGATACATCTGGAAAAATATTCAAGCAGATAATTAGATTACATTAGCAATGTGTCTGTTGTGGTTTCCCTGATCCCAAAGAAGGCAGCCCTTTATGAAGTACTTGGCCAAAGTCTCTGCAAAATCTGCTGTGTAAATTGGCCCACACTAAAGCATGTGGAAAACATTTTTTGGCTGAAACTTGAAACCATTCATGTGGCTTTGAGACAGGGAAGCTCAGCCTGCCAACATCAATAGAACTTTGTACTACAAACCAAAATGGTCATTTAGACGTGTACTTTCATGCTCATAAATGCACTGAGGTCAAATATTTTTTAATCTTGGGAATTTTTCCTCTTTATACAGCCTCGTATTTCAAGCAGGAAATGAGGCTGAGTACAACAAACACAAATCATTGAGATTGACAGGGCATATTGGGTTCAAAACCCAAGCTTTGACTCTAATTGCTCTCCAAAGGCCTTTGGCTCAAGGTAACTGTTGACTTAGTTCAGCTGTTTCAAATCAGCGCTGTAAGGTCTTGCTAAGACAAACTGGTTAAGCCACATTACATTTGTACCATTGGATCCCTCGGGTGCAAGTATAACACAGTTAGCATTTTTAAAGATTGCATTTGTCTGTATACTGCAGGCGGCAATTACGAGCAGGCAAATCTTTTGTGAAAGATGATGTGACCTTCCTTTTGGTAAAGAGTGATAATGGCTTCTTGTGGAGGAAAAAATAATGTTTCTGTTCAAAGTTCAGAGAGGGAACCTTGTTTCATGTGCAAGTCAGTCTTAGAAATTTGTTGCCAATATTTTCTGTTTGCTTTGATAATTCTTGCTTACCTAAATAGCATATGTCTCTAGAATGTCTAATTTCTGTTACTTCCCTGATGCAAAAATATTGTACTACCTTCTCAGGGAAGCAAGGTTACTAAAGAAAAGATACCTTTCCCCTGCATGAAGTAACAAGTTGACACTCACTCAATTCTGTGTTTTAGTTTCTTGTATTATTGACTGTTTCTGACACAAACTGAGTCTGAATTTTCAGCAAGAGCAATCCTGGAGGATTACCCAACAGGATATAAATCTGCTTGGTGCATTATGTTCTCTTACTCTTCTTAGCAATGTAAGTGCTGAAGTGTGATTTATTCCAATATATCTATCTACCTGTCTACAGTCAGAATTTACATAGTAAAGATCTAATCCCCGAGAAGGAAACTGTGGAGATATGCCAGGTTTAATTCACAAAGTGTTATTTTACAGGTTAACTCTTCCTGGCCCAGAGGTCATTCCAGAGTGGCAGGCAGTGGCTTAAAAATCAGAGTTGGAATCAACTGGCCAGATCAAACTGCTTTAAACACCGTAGTAGGCTGTAGAAGCAGGAGGCTCTAGGCCAATTGCCACCCTACTCAATAGTCAGCCCCCACTGCAAGTACTGTTGGTGGACCCATTAATCAGGGGTTGCACAAGGCACACTCTCTGCAGAACATCCCCTGTGTGTGCCAGGTGAACTGGGAAGGGGTGACACAGGGCTGACTGTACTGCCTTTCTGCCAGCTGGGCAGCACAGGTGGGCAGGTGATCTGGGCATAAGTCTAATTAATTTAGAGGATACTAAGTATCATGTGTATGCTTGTGTGTAGGTTGCAGCAATCCTGTTTACTAATATTAGAGTGTATTGTTTATGTTTCATATGATTTTTTACTTTTAATGAAAAACATTCCTGAGGTTCCTTTTGTCCTTATTTTTCAAGCACATCACGTGTGTATCCTCAAATCTAGTGTTTATTGACAAGAACCTTGACTAATACCATCTTCATGTTCTTTAGTACCCCTCCCAAGATCTGAGAGGTTGTTTCAGTTTCTTTATCACCTTTTCCAAATCAGATGGTCAGTTCATTGCTAATTTACCACCCTAATTGCTTGTGCCATGCCAAAGAGACACATGCAGTTCTCCAGGATGAGAGGTACCTTTTCTATACCAGGGGTTACATTCACTCTGCTCATTCTCAGGCAGACGTGAACTCATTGCACCTGTGCTCCAAACCAACTAGAAACCTTGTTAGTACAGTCCAGACCTAGTAAGTGCTCTGATGAAGCTGATATTCTAGTCTGGATTTGGCTATGTGCCTTGTGGCTTTGAGTCGACTGGGATACAGGCAAGGAAACTTCATGTCTGTCTGTAAATTGCTGCATAGATGTGTCCTTAATGGAGATGTATAGTCTGGGTGAGAAACTTGCACTGTCAATAATTTGTTGCCTTGGTCCACTGAATAAATGGAAAGTTTTCTTCCTTTTGCTCCATGGAGCATGTTTCTTTTCTCTTTTTCACATTAAATTTAATTCTATTAAATGATCTTTATACCCACTTACTCTACTTTCAGGAAGCCTATAATTCCATGTCACAGAAAAAAACCAAAGCTTCTGGAACTGGATTTGCCTATTCCTATAATTACTTTTCTAATAGGGAAGGTGAGTAGAAATGAAATATCACCAAATAAAGATCCATGTGACAGAGTAGTTAAAATAGACTAAAATCCTTCATAGCTACTATCTCTGTGTGTGTAGTGCCCATTATTAAGGCCTCCAAAGCATCCTCTAAACATTAAAGAAAATTTATCTCTTTTGTCCCGTGAGGTATTTGGGACTGGTTATCAATATGAACTCATTAGTTTACAGCCAAATATTAGTTACTTGAAATTCTATTGTCTGTTCCTTGAAAGGCGGATGTTGTCATATCATGCTGGCAAAGCTGATTTTAATGGTAGTAACCAGGAGTACTTTTAGCACACACTAGCAAACAAACCAATCCCAAACCAGAGATCACAGAAGGTCACTGGAGGTCTTTTTTGAGAGATTAGAGAATGAAGATAACACCAGCACCATGTACAGTAAGAGGATTATGATAGCGAAGGCAAGATTCTGGATGGAGGGAAAACCTCACAGTGAGTATATGCAGCATTGTATACAAAACCATTTTGATGCTCTGCTAAAAATTATTTTCATGCCTCTCTCTATACTTTATCTTACAGTTTACGGAATAATAGATTTACATTCCATTTATGGAATGATTTACAGTGATTCTGATTTGAAAAACAATAGATTTTAAGTGAATATGTTACAATGCTATAAAATATTTAGCATTTTCCAGTCTCATTGAGTAATAGGTTCCTGGATAATATTCTGAAAATGTTGACATATCCCCTTTTGCTTGTTGTTTGCCCTTGAAGCTAATCTGTTCATCCTTATTTAATTGTATAAGTTCCCCATTTTTAGCCGTGTTCCTGGTATGGTCCAAATTCTCTAATATAAAGATTAAAATAAAAATAGTGAGTCTGACAAACACTTAGCCTTTCTGTAAGGAAACCATCACATTTAAGAATAGCGGAACTGGTACAAATGAGCACTTTCACAAGTCAAAATTTATTTTTCCCCAACAGAATTAAATAGCGCAAGTTTGCTTTCAGATATAGATGCTAAATATTGTGCTGAAATAAGTGTAGAATAATAGGCATACAACTATATTTGTTACCCTCACAGTTTCCTGAATTAACCTACGTAACCTGTCGATCTTAGTTTGGGTGTCTTATATTTAGTAGTCAATCTGATGATAAGCATGGCAACAAAAAGTCAGAGACATGGTGCCCAGCCAAAATGGCATTTTTAAACACCTCGGAGGTGATAGTTCAGGCTTCAACTGTTCAGCCTAGGCCCCTTTGTGGTATGTGTTGCATTTGCAGTTTGTTCTCATCACTGCCTCTGAGGGAGGCTGAGACAGTGCAACCACCGAGGTGATTCAATTCACTGTAGTGCCTCTTCAAGAGCAGCTTGTAAGGCTAGAGGGTTTGCCCTTGAATACTGTGATTCCAATTAAAGTGATTTTTTTTCTTATTTTTATGCTTGTTAGATTATTTTCTGCCTTTGTTGGTCTCTGTGAGCAGTATATCTCCAAGTGTAAAAGTATTATAGGTGAAATGGTAAAACTCATACACTCCTCTCTTTTGAAAGGTTATTTATCCTTCTCTTTTAAGGTACAAATTTTTGGTATCTTTCTCTTCATCATCTGCATTTACTTCTGGTCCAAGTTTGTTAAGTTTCTTTTTGCATGCTTATAGGTCTTTCTTGAGCCCTTTTACATAGAAAACCTCATTGAAGCACAGGGTTCTGATGTACCTACTGATGGTGAAATGATGAGAGATGTCAAAAGGGAGGGAAAAGTCAGGAAACTGGAGGAGGGAAAGGAAAGAAATATCCCTCCAAGGGAGAAATCAAATCTAGCAAGCCCAGACTGTGTTAAACTCTAAGCCTGGAGAAATCCTCTCTTCTCCATAGTCAAAAGCTTTTTTTGCATGACAGTGAAGCTGATTGCCACCTTAAAACAAGTTTTACAGCTTTCAAAACTACTTTGATTCTAAGATTCCTGCTCAAACTGGGCCAATCTAATTTTCATACATTACAGTGGGGAATAATGCTTTTTTCTTTTCTCAAAGAAAATGATTGAATGAAATAATGGAAGAATGACTGAGTTACTGGGCTGCTTCCTAGGGACCTCACACATCCACATCTTGACTACACTGTAAGCCTCTTCTCTAAAAGAATCTATTGTATTAATAGAAAAGGTTGACCTACAGCTAACAATAAATCACAGTAAACTGTGTGTTTCAAATTTATAACTTTCTGCAGAATGTAATATTAAAGGCACTGAAATAAAGGCATTATGAATTCATGCCTGTGCTTGGCTAAGTATATTCTCAATAACAGGGGCTCTTTGGAAGAGGAGTCCTGAATTGTAAAGGCTTCTTTTTATATCACAGGGGAACTATTTTACTTGAACCTGGATTATGACGACTATAAAAATCAGATCTCCAAGGGAGGATGTCTCTGAAAAAGAAAGTAATCTGCTGCTTAAAAGAATTGAAATCTCTACTGACAATCAAAATATGTCTTGTGCTCTCCCCCCCCTCTTATTTTTCCATTATGTATTTTTGGGTTATCTGAGAACTACAGTTGTGATTGTTATGATCCTTTCAGTCCTCACATAGTTCTATGTAGATTTTATGTTACAGTTTATAAGAAACTGAACATTTTCTGAGAGATCAAAGTACTTATCATAATGAGAAAAATGTATGTAACAAAAAATGTATAGCCATAGGTAAGGATTGCCTGAGGCAGAAAAAATTTCTACAGATTGCCTGACAATATAAGAATAATATAACACTACAATAATGAGAATAATATTACTTAATAATATTTATATTATTATATGTCTTATATGTCTTTTATAAATCTTATGTCTTTTTTATGTCTTACAGTGAAACTTACCATTTTATAAATTACTGTGCTGGTTTAAAGGTAAAGAGGCAGGGGAAATGAACCCAACTCAAAAGAGATTGTAAGTCAAAATAACAATTTAATAAAAATAATACAATAAATACAATTATACAGATGAACAATTGGTTTTAGCCCACAAAAACCCAGATGTATAACCCAGCACCCAGGGGCACGAAGAGAATGTTGTTCATTGGCTCCTGTGCTGAGCCCCATGTGGTCTTCCGAGTCCAAAAGTAAAAAGAAAGGAGAAAAATGTCTTGGTGCGAGTGATGGTCGCAGTCCGGTCAAGAGTGATGGTTGCAGTCCAGTTGAGAGTGGTGGTCTCAGTCTGGTTGAGAGTGGTGGTTGCAGTCTGGTCGAGGTTCTGGTCCTTCTCTGGATCCCATGAGTGGTACAGAAGTCCCAAGACCCCAAGATCATACACCCTCAGGTTCAGGCAGGAATGCCCAGTACCTCCCTCAGGGTGGGGAGTTCCACAATAGGTGTGAGAACAGGAGAATCCTCCTATCTCACAGGCCTCTTAACACCCAGCTTATAGCCTGAGGGGTCAGGCGTGCTCTGGGCAGCTGCTGCAAATGGTCTATTGTTAACAGTTTCTGAGAAATGGCATGGGGAGTATAGAATATAGAGTTTGGGTTACACCCACACAGTGATGAACTGGTCCCAGCTGTTCTAACTAGGACAATTACTAAAAACATTTTCTTCTTGATTAGCTATTTTATAAACAGAAAACCTCTTCCTTGAAACTAATCTGAAAGAAAGATCTCAGTTTTATTTCGACACTGAAGATCAATAGAGTGGCAGTGGCAGACCAACACTATAACTTTTACTTTGTTTAGCAATGAAGTGTGGTCTCAGGCTCATACTTCTGTCCTAACAGGCACAGGAAGCCCACTACTGTGCCTTGGGAAGCGCACACTGATCAGCTTGTACCTTGCTGTGGTTTTGAACAAGGACCTGTGAGACTCCAGTTTCATTACTGTAGTGGGTAAAGAATGAATTTCACAAGAAACCTTCTGACCTTGAATCTCCTGAAGTCTCCCAGGAACCACACCCACACCCTCAACACTGATTCTCTGGATGTGTGGATTTTATGTAGGGGGAGGAAGGGTATGAATAATTATTTCCTTAAACTCAATCTCTTATCTTCCCAGTCTTTTCTTTGTCCCACTCCACACCTTCCCATGGCATGCAGAAAACCAAACAACATCTATTTGCCTTGGCTTTTCAAGGGGAAAAGAAAGTAAGGCTAATGTTGCCAAATCCTGTAGTCTTTACTTAGGTGTTGTTCACTTCAGATTTTGTTGTGTTTTGCTAGGTGAGAACTACAAAATTTGGCCCGCAGTTAGTATGCATTTGTTGGTATAACATTTGTTAACATTTACAGAATCTGAAATCCAAGTTCATGCTTCATACACTCTTGCACAATAGATGGCAGATTAAACTTATATCATGATGAGAAATCATTTCCCTTTGAAAGAACCAATATGTGGATATTTCATAGCCTAGAAAAAGAGAATAGACTTTTTTCTTGGTTTCATGACTTCAAAGTTTTAACAAGGCTTAGAAGGAAGGTGGAGATTCCTTGGGCTTGAAGTAAATTTGCTCACTGAAATTTGGCTTGCCTCCTCATTGTAAATTACTTTGAGTGTATTTTTCTACGACAGATTTTATGAGAATCTGAATTTGGAGTGTAAAAGCTCTATCAATTCAGTAACTCAAAAAAGAGGCCCTGGATACCTGTGTGTACATAGTGGTTATTCATATATATTCCTTCTCCCGTGCTGTCAAGACAATCAAGCAGATAAACTAACAGTCATTAATATCTTGTAGTTCAATTACACACCACCAGGTTGGAAGTATTATATAGTCTATAGTGGTTTAGTGTTTTTTGGAATATTTTTCTTTTACTCTTTCCTCCTTCTTAAAAAAATCACCAATAAAGCTAAAAAAACCCCAAAGCAAACCAAAATAAAACTCACCTTCGGATATTTTTTAAATTTTTGAAGTGATTTGTAGAAGTTTAAGGCCTCGCAAGCCATGAACTCTGGGGTGGAATTTTTAAATTTTTAAATTTAAGTTTTTTCCTCTGACTTCAGCATCAGCCATAGTATTAAACCCATACCAAGTGGTTACATTCTTATACTAGCCCTGGCAGCAGACTTTTCTGTGGGTTTCATCAAATTTCTTCATTCTATTTATGTATAACTGTTTATGAGTTAAGGATTCATGATATTTATGAAGTTCTTTAGGATAGAACTGTTTCGTGGAACAATTTGTGGTCTAAAATGAACAGATTATTATTACAGTTTAGATTATTACTGCAAATTAAAATTTAACAACAGCATGTCACAGGTGACATATTCTCAGAAATGTAGCAAAACTTGCTATAATGAATCACCAGCATATTATTATTGTCCCCATTTGTTGTAATGTGTTCATTTGGTTCCTGTAGAGTTATGGCAGCACTTTAAAAAATTGTCTTAGTTGTTGTCTGTAATTTTATTGCTTCTCTGCCTTTTCACATCAGGTTATGAGTGAGGTTCTTGGCTGAAATTCTGCCATTAGAAAGATGTTCAGCATCTTACAAAGTCTATGTCTTTCCACAGATATTGTCTAAATACATTCAACACAAAGAATATGCTTGTATTTGTGTCCATGGAGTAGAAAAGTAATTTCCTGAAGTTTGCAGTTCAGAGGCAGAGCAATGCACATGGCACTGGAAAATAATGCATTTTAAGTAATCTGAGCACATTAAGTTCATGCATAACATGCTTTCTAAAACACTGCTTACCTATGTTCAATTATTTCCTGGTCATATCCTATCTACAAGTTTGCCTAATCACAGATTTTGCTTAAAATATATGGATTCGTAATCTCCATTGTCTTGTCCTTCCTTCTGTGAAGTGGGGTTCACTAAGCTGAATTGTGCTAAAAAGTGACACCCTGCTATGCAGACTTTAAATATCAGATTGTTTGAAATGACCTCATTGTCCATTTCTGTAATAACAAGGGAGATGTGTCCTGACCTATCAATCTCATTTTAAAAGAGCTGTTCAAAACGTTGTGCATTGTGCACACAGAAACCAATAGGCAAGAATGTTTATTATTGCAACAACTTTGAGCCCAACAAAAAATTCCTGAGGAGTCCAACTGGGTGCTTAAATCAAGCTCTTTGATTGAAACACCTCACAGAACTCTTATACCTGAGAGTTCATATAACATCTATTTTTCAATTTCTGAACTTTTTGGTTTTTTTGAAGGTTGGGTTTTTTTTCCCCTCTTTTATTCCTTGGTAATCTGTTTGGTTAATAAGCAGTTAGAATCTGGCCAGACATTCATAACTCAGGGCATTACATGCTGTTTCTCTCTGAAATATATGTTAAAGGAATTCAGATTTTAAAAAATTTTTGGGTTTATTTTCACTTTTTTTACAGCATAAGAGTCTATTTATCAACACTGAGTCAAGATAAACATACAGCAAAGAAAACTAACAAATGTAGCAGTATTTGCAGACACATTTTAAAAGTAGAGTTCAAGTCTCCAATACCAGTGGGATTATACCAGGCACATTTTGGTTGCAGATTGGATTAATCATCTGATAGTTTTCTCTTGGTTTATTATAATTTTCTTGAAGAAAACTGGCTAATCATCTTTATCTAATTTTGGAGTCAAGTGGAAGGACTCAACAGAGTAAAGAGATGCCAATTTGGACCAGAAACTAAGGACTATATCTATACAGTAAACGCTGTCAATACAACTGTGCTGATCGGGGGTGTAATAAAGTGCAATTTATGACTAGAGGTGCTATCAACAAAACCCCAGAAGATATAGCTATATTAGTAGTATCAGTTACCATTTTTGGCCCATTGGAGAAGAGAATTTACAACTGGAATAGTTTACACCAACAAAGTGTATAATGTTGCTCATGTTAGTTTCATTCATCTAAAAACTTGCTGGTGTCACTGTAGTTAAGCACCTGAACAAAGATTGTTTCTATTAATGCTTAAACTTTCAGGGACTTCTTTAGATTATGGCTGTGGTTAAGGAATACAGGGTGACTGACGGAGACTGTCAGCTGCACATTTGTATATCTGTGTTGCAACTGAACAGACAGGTTTACAGAAAACCTACGGGGTTTGGGGGAAAAATAGGACTTGAAGAGAAAGCAACAAGAAGTAATGTTTATCTAAAAAACACCTCTTTTGTTCATCTAATGGAACTGAGGGGGTTTATGCATTATATTATGGTTGATTGTTGGGGGACCCCTGGTGGCCTAGTGGTTAGCATGCAGGACTCTCACCGCTGCGACCCAGGCTCGAATCCCAGTCCCCCCGGGGAGATGGAGCCCGCTAGCCCTGTGAGGCCATCCATCTATGAGAAGTTCACTCTAAACAAACCTACGTCCTGAGGACCTCACTGCCATTGTCCAAGCTTGCTTGGCCCCGGCAGATGAACCTGAGGATTAAAGGGTGGGCTCAGTTCAGCGCATGCTGTGTCTCACCTAAAAAATCCATTGCGCAGGCTGGAAAGGTAAAAGACCTTTCCCAAAATCTTCGTTCGCAAAGACTGGCCATTATTATGGTTGATTGTATCTCTGTCATTTCAAAGAATACACTCAAAGAGTATCTTGCTCCATTTTTGCCTCTGCACTATAGCCAAATACCATTGTTTGCAACAATGCACCTGAGTGGTGCTAATGGCATAGTTAAAACAACCAAAAGAAAAGTACTGCATGATATCTTAATTAAAAAAAAATCATAATTATTGTTTCAGATTTATACTACAAATGTACAAACTTCATTCTACTCAGCAGTGGCAGAACTACTAAAAGCAATACAGGTTTCAGGATAACCCCCAAAAAAATGACTGAACAGAATTGGTTGAGCATATAATATATGTTTGTGCTGTAAAACAAGAACACAGCACAACTGGAGAAGAAATCATGTAGTACAACAGATATAAAACAGATATAAAACAATGTTCTTTCTTTACACTGTCCCCCAAGTCCCTTACCAGTTAATATTTTACCTCTTAGTTAAAATGCATTTTTGGCATGGAATTAATCAGTAGAACTGTCTTTGAGAAACAACCAGTTTTCTAATATGCTTGAGTAGGCCTAAACAGCAGGTGCTGCCATGCTCTCATGGTCTCCAGCAACAAGCCATGCTCCACCATGTGTCTGAGATTGGGCTGTTTGGAGCATTTTTTTTGGAGCACTGTAAGGTCCTGTGAGAATATGGGTGGCATTTGAAGCTGTCATTGGTGTTAAATGTTAAAATTTACCTTTATTAGACATGGTTTTTGCTGGTATTTATTATACATCTGTGGGTGTAAGAGACGTTTCCTCTAAAATTCTCAGAAGAGGGAAAGTCACAATTCCATGAGCTCTTTTCTGGTGGGCTCTTCACATTGATGAATGAATGACTTTGTGCATTCGCTGTCAAGGGAACACTGAATTTGAGGTGGCTCTGACCTAGCATGGGATGAGCTGCTCAGGGCTTCTGGTGTAGGAGGAGACCAGGGGCACAGAGAGATGAGGAAGTCGACAGTCACTCAGATGTAAGACTAGTACTTGGTACAAGTACTTGGTCCACATATTCTTAACGACCTTCTTCTACTATGTGCTCTCTTATTTATTAAATACACAGGTTGAAATAAATTAATTTTGTTACTGTATCAGTTATTATTGTTTTAAAAAATATTTGTTATATTTGTGAAATCCTTACATTTTCAGCTTTTCATTGTCCTGCAGAAGTCTCAAATAGTGACATGCAAACTCATTTTATATTTGTCAGCGGGAAGCTAGGGACTTGATTAGGCCTTGTACCTGAGTGATGGAAAAGACAGAACTCACTTCCAGGAGAATGCTGTCTGGAGTAGCAGATACTTTCAGCTCTCACACCTGAAATATTTCATGTCATTTATAACCATGTGCCAGGCTGTCTACAGATTGGAGAAGATACTGCCCATAGTTCATGTTTGATATAGAATTTCCAGAGTTTTTCTTCACCAAGCACTGTTAGACAACTCGTGCCACTGAAGTCAATGTGACTTTGTAGTCAAATACCACACAAACATATACTTATGCCTATTTTAAAGCTGGTCAACTGGAAGTGAATGTTTGTGATGCATATAGCCTGCCATATATTAAGTGCTTGAGTGGATTTATTAAGTTTCGTGGAGAATTTTCTGCTACTTTTTTGCTGATACTGATTTTGTAAGAATGTACCCTTACCAAAGGAAAAGATTGGCAGTATTGAGAGCATTTTCACTTGATGGATATGATTTTTTTAATTTACTTTTTTTTCAAAGTATTCAGTAAATTCAGCAAAACCTCTGCCATTGACATCAGTGGAAATGATAGTTAAACTTGTCTTTTTAATTTAACGTGATTTTTGGCAAGGAAATCTTTAATCTGTTCCAGAGAAATACACTGTAATGCCTTGGCAGGACAGAAAATTTAAAGACAGAAGTAACTGGAACAAAGCTGAGTATACCTCATTAACTTAAAAGGATACTTTTGTACATATAGTCTTACAAAATTTAGTAAGGAACTAGGAATTTAACTAATTTTGTAATTAAGAACCAACTTCTAGCTTCAGTAGAAAACACATACATAAAGTTTTATTTTGAAATAGCACAGTTGTTGAAAGAGGCATTCCAAGTAAGATTCCAGAAAAAAACAACCAACCAACCAACCAAAAAAAAATCAACAAAAACACCACAACCAAAACCAAAAGTTTGTGGCAGAAAATAAAAAGAAGGTATAATCCTCAGCACACACTGAAATTACTGCGGGTCATATCTAATTAGAAGGGAAAAATATTTCAACCAATGAAAGTTATTAGACATTTTTCTGGAAGATTTGCATGTTAATTTTACTCTTCTTCTGAATCTGTGATTTAACCTCTTATTTACTTCCCTGTTTCTCCAAATTTGTCATATTTATATTTGCAGTGTTGAAAAAAAAGCTGTCTTGAAACAGAGCATATCAGCTTTGCCTTTTGCTATCTTGCATGCAAATAATAATGTCATTTTAAGTCACCTTACATTAAAGTAATATTAACGACCATATTTTAGAATGGAAGAAGATTATTTTCAAAGAAGCTAACCCTCAGTACTTGATTGTCTAATAGAATAAGCTTTTATAAACTTTCTATTTTATAAACCAAAGATTTATTACTATTATTACTAATTTGAAGAGAAAGACACATTTTTGTCTTTTTTTTTCTTAATGGTGTGGATGCAAAATAGGTTTGTTGACACCAGTAAAGTAATTGTGATGTAAATGAGATACTAATTTGGAACTTTAAAAATATACTTTGCCTTTTAATGAGATCTGTTTTCCTAACATGTATTTATACTTTAGAATAAGGAAAAATTGCAAGTGAAATAAAGGCTTTGAGTTACTCTTCAGTAGCAGCCTAGCTTTTTATTGAGGAATGCAGCTACTAAAGGAACTCTTCATAAGGAAGAGTTATAATGAAAAAAACTGGAGCACAGATGTCATAGATGTAAATTTATGAACTGTCTTGGCACTAGGCGGAAATAGGCTCACAGCAAATCCCTGCATATTGCAATTTCCTCAAGGAAGCCTCTCCCACAACCACCAAAAAGCTCTTTAGGGTTGGGTAGATAGGAATACCATGTTAGTGCTTTAATTCTACTATGCAGTAAATCACCATTAGACCAGACACAGAGTCTAGCAGGTTGTCACCATGTGGCAGCTGAACCAGCAAAGATGAGCTTGATATAGATTAGAGGTTTACACACCTGAAAGGTCATAAAGTGTATTGGAGGTGGAAACTTTACACCCTAGTTCATGGAGTAAAATCTATGTCTGTAGTCTTGATGCTGACATGAAATGAAACCATGTTTGTACTGAAAAGTATCCCAGCACACCCCTTACAATTAAACCTGCTAGAAATGTCATGGTTAATCACCTCACTTGTTGGATTCAACTGCTGCCTTCATGATGATGACATTTGCAGTTTCAGGCTGGCAAGCTGCAAAGGGATTAGAAAACACATATATGCAGACACATAATTACATGTAAACACACCCCCCATCCCCCATTCCTCATTTCTGCACTGCATTTAATACTTTTCCATAATGCACAGGAAACCAGTTCAAGTGGTCTGGCAAAGCAGGTTTTGACCTACAAATCCAATGGCACTCCAGACACCAGTGACTGAGTTTTGCCACTGCTGACTGATCCCATACAATTACAGTAGATCGCAATATCACAGGGTAATAAAATATGCTGTTGTGATGTTCTTCACATAGGTACAAAAGAGGTAAAGAGGGAAAATGAGACCCTTGCATTTTCTCTACTGGAAATATTCTAGTCTTTTAAAGTACACTGTCTCTAACTAAAACTTGGTTGTTGGGACCATGTCCTCATAACTTTATACAAACCTTGCCATATACTCACTCTTGACTTGTTTCTACATGCCAAATAAATTGGAATCAGTGTTTCAAAGAAAAAGAAGAAAACAAACCAGAAATATGTCCAATTTAAAGCTGGAGCAAAAAAAACCAAAACCAGGAGTAAAACAAAAAAGGATGAATAAAGCAGTTTGAGAAACTCTCAGTTTTAAATAGACATGCATGTTGAAATTCAGGACGGAGATCATTCAAGTTGCCTTTTTACTTTGGCCTGACTGGTGCAATTTCCCATAGCCTAATCTCTTACCACAGATAAGAACAAGTGTAAGGTAAGAAAAGATGTCAAGATGATATGGAATAGTTTCTGTCAAAGAGTTGTCTGGATGTCACTGAGATACAATAAAACCGTACAAATTTTATTTTCTTCCTACAGAATTCTCCTAGGATATCAGATTTTGTATTTTTTTTTGTGATCTATTTCCTTTCTGTTCTTCCTGACGAAGCAGCATTTCTGAGGCAAATAGTTTGCTCAAAAACCTGTTCAGGAGAATCCCTGAAATCTAACTGTAATGAGGGCTTGAACTGCCACAAGACATTAGCTTTTCCTTACCTACAGTCTGAAAGAGGAAAGTATAATACAAGGAAAATGAAATAAGTCTTTTCATGTTTTTAAGGTATGTTTTTAACCCCAGTTCTATTCAGCAGAAGCCCATTCCCTCAGTAAGAATGCATCATACACCTGCAGAGATATTGCTGCAAAAATATATGTGAAGAAGTGAAATACTGGAGAAATTACGCAATATTTCCACTTCCATATTGTATTTCACAAACTTCTCAAGTGCCTTGGGTAATATTTTGACAGCTCTATTGGGAAAAATGATAACTGTACAATGACTCCTACATTCTCTCCACATACTCTGCAGTTATGTTGTATCACCAATATGAAGAGTAGCAGGGAAATTACCCAAAGGAATTTGTGAAAGAGGACATATTGGAGCTGGGGACAAAGGCAAAGAAAATTAAAAACGTGATCCTATTCCAACACAATCATAAGTCTGATCAACATTTCAGATAAATTCTAACCTTTTCTGTCATGAAAGAATGTATTGTGTGGAGCATAATATGCCCAGGATCTGTTTTCATTTTGTTTTGTCTTATTTTGTTTTTTCCAGTTCAACTTGCCAATGAAGAGCCTGTTGAGGCTGATGACTGGAGTAATAAAATGGAAGATTTGGGTCACCACACTCTTACATTGTTGTCTCTCTTGCAGAAATTCTCAGTTTGTTCCATTGTTGACAGATCTCTGATGTGTTGTAGAACAACAAATGCGTATGTATACAAGAGTGATAGTTAATGGGAGTGACCTGTACAGATCCAATTGTGAACGATAGAACTCTACTTCCTTTATGCTTATTTTAAAGTCCCCTTGACACAGATTGATTAAAGGCCATATGAAACATGAAAAATTTATGGAATTTTGAAAGAGGTTTAACATGAACCATTTAAGAACTAATCATTTCTTGGCTGTCTCTATTTTCTTTCCTCTTCTTTCCATCATAAAATCTCTCTTAAATTGGGAATATATGTTTAACAATCAAAAACTGATGTTGTGAATTAAAAAATAAATATATCACTGGATAAAATAAAGCAACAACAACAGAAAATAAATCAGATTTGTATGATTTTAACTATTCTTTAATCTGCTCCTTGGCAACAAAAGTGATTTGTGTCAGCCTTTATTGCATTAAACTTTAATTTTCTTCCACAAGAAAAGGATTATATAAAGGAGTATTGGATTGCACTCAGCATGGATTAGCTGAGCAGTGTCTTTGCTGCCAAGGCCCAAATGGATTTCCTTCCTTTTGTGATTTATCTTTTTATTGCTGTTTTTTCCCCTCCTTCTAACTCCCATTACCTGTCTGTTTGCCAGAACTGAGATACCCTCAAGACCAGCAGAAAGGCAGGCAAAATTGTTGGCTTATTGCATATATTTTTGTTCCAAGGATCCTTACATCAAAGAAATAAGCTAGCCCTCAGCCATAGAAGCTGATTGCTAGTTCCAAACTGAAAAATTAAAAGTTATTGTAAAAGGGACATAGACTTCTTGAATTAAATTTATATATGTATGCATAATGATCTTAACTATTCCCTCAAAAATTGATACAAATTTCCAAATTTTTGTCCAATGGTAGATCAGCAAAGGTTTATTGGCCAAAACAGAGATGCAGTGTGGCAGTGTGAACGAAACAGGAAAAAGATTTGCTCAGTATAGAGTCAGGACAAATCAAATATTTGCAGGGATAAAAAAGCAGAAAATAAAATATAAACTCTTAATTATAGATGAATGTAACAGATTGCAGTTTATATTTTGCAGCCCATTTTAGAAACGATTAATGGATTTTTCAGTCTTAACATTTTAATCAGCAAGAAAGTGCTCAGTGTACATGAGACAGAGGTATTTAACCCACCAGAGGGGGGGTTGTGTTTGCAGGCAGTGAAATACAGCCCAAATGGCTAGCAGTAGTCTGTATCAGGTGGATTCAGCCACACTCTTCAAGTGTAGTAAAAAATTAGAAAAGTGTAGCAAAGCATACAAAAGCTACTGTTAGAAAGTATAATTGAAAGGTCTGATTCTTCACCACAGGGATGAAGCAGGAGCAGAAGCAGACTTTGCTGTCATTACATCACTGAAGCAATTATTAATAATAATTTCCAGAGCACACTTTCCATGAATCAGTTGTGAAAATATTTAGTGAGTGATAGACAGTCTAGAAGCTTGAAACTGAGATGTGTAACTGCTGAAACCTGAGCTAACTTTGATCCTGTGCTTAAATGATTTTTGTGATGTTGCATATATGTTGCACAGTCCAGAACTCAAATCATAGTCAAACCTAGCCCAACCATGTAGTTTTGTTTTGTGAGGTAAACCTGACCTTTTCATAAATTAACATGTAAAAGAAGCACATTAAAAATTTCAGTTGATTCCTCACTTGGCAATACTGCCTGCTGAATCTGAGCAAAGGATGCTTCCACATAATGTCATGTAAAAGCTGGAAAGTTTCCTTATTCTTCAGATTATACAGAAGAAGTCTTTGTTCATGTCATTTAGTTAGGGACTTAGTTCATTTTGTTGGTACACAAGAAAGAGTTGTTTATTACTATATTATCAAAATGAATCTTCGTGGCTGTTGCTGTGTTATTTTCTGAAATTGTTGAATTAGACTACTGACTGTTTTGCCACTCTTGCTTTATTTTGGGAACTGTTAGATTTCTTAGAAGTAGCTTTCAACTCATTAGTAAATAGAACCTTTAAGTCATCATGCATTTTTCCAAACAGGTTTACTGCCTTCAGACTGCTTATAGAGACACTAGTCTGTCAAACACTAAATCTGAGATGATATATCCTGCTGCCTCTGTCTGATCAGAAAGACACACAGAGAGACTCCCTATGGTGGTTTTAAGACTCAGTGTTTGCCTGCCTGTCATGTTTTAATCCCAGTCAGCAACTACATACCATGCAGCTGCTCACTCACTACCCTGCACCCCCCTCCAGTGGTATGAGGAAGAGAATGAGGAAAAAAACCAGTAAAACTCACAAGTTGAGATAAGAAAAGTTTAAAAATTGAAATAAAGTAAAATATTAAAATAATTACAACAACAACAACAACTACTACTACTAATGCTAATAATAAGGGAGTTAACAAAAAGAGAGAGGGAAAGTTACCAAGATAAACAAGAGAAACAGTTGCTCAGCACCCACTGAATGATGTCCAGTCCACCCTCCAGCAGATGAGGTCCCAATACACTGGGCATGACATTTGGCCAGTTTGGGTCAGCTGTTCTGGCTGTGCTTCCTCCTGGTTTCTTGTGAACCTGTTGGCTGGCAGAGCATGGGAAACTGAAAAGTCCTTGCCTTAGGGTAAGCACTACTTGTCAATAACTAAAACATCAGTATGTTATCAACATTATTCTCATGTTAAATCCAAAACAAAAGGTTTTTGTAAAACCTCTTTTTTTTTAGTAAAAAGAAAATTAACTCTGTCCCAGCTGAAACCAGCTCTCTTACTCAAAGGAACTATTTGTGATAGAATACATATTGAAATATATAATAATGTCATTGAAGTCTATTCCTTTCTAATGGAAAAAAACCCACCAATGGTAAAAGATGCCCCCCACCCTGCCCAACAAACCCAGAGTGTCTCACACCATGTTCCAAACAGGGAGAAAGATAAGTAGTGGCTCTAAAGTAGTGGCTCTGCTTCCAGGTATCTCTCTGCAAAGAGGAACACAAAAAATGTACAGTTATCTAGCTAGTAGCCTGCATGCATCTCATGCAGAAAAACTGATGCTCTTAAAACTCAGAAAGACGCCACCCAACAGATGAAGTACTTGCACTTCTTCCTCTTACCTGACTACATTAAGGCAAAATTCATTTATATGGAGACTAAAGGGAGCTCCTGAAAACAAAAATCTTCTGCTATTGTGAGCAGTCATTTTGTGTAATGACTTTTTTATGCTCATCATGTTACATCTGACATGTAATTATATTTTTGTTATCACTTTTTTTGTCCCTGCTACTCTTCCTGGGATGTATTTTTCATGATGCCATGAGAGCTTTTGAATTTCTCTGCAGCTTTGCAGCTTCCCTGGATATAGCTTTTATATTATTCATAGGCAGAAATGTAGATGTGATAATAAAAAATGGTCCTTTAGGAGGGAATGTTTATGATCTTCTTTGCTTCTTGATTCAGAAACTGGTCCAGTTTTATCCAAAAGACAAGATAATCTCAGTATACTGGGATGCACAAGCCTCAAATCCATCAAGATGGGCTTATTCTGTAGATGCAGCTTTTGTTCTGCATGGTGCAAAACATAAGCCGCTTGATCAAAATGCTCAGGCTAGGTGGACATGCTAATATAACTCATGCGGCTTGAGCATGAACCTGGGCTGTATGTCACCTGTACAGCAAAACCACACTTGTGCAAGCTGCAGAGAATCATTTGCGTATATGTGCACATGAAATACACCATTTTGAGTTGGATTTTATTTGGAAAACTATTGATGTCAGATATAATGTCCATTAGAGGAAATCAGATCTTCATACCATGAATCTCAAACCATTCAACTTTGAAAGATACTGCTGAGATGTTAGTTTCTTTCAGTTTTACCTGCTTTTCTTTTCTTTCCTGCTAGACTGTATGGACATGAAAATCTACAAGAAAAGTTTTTGTAAAGATTTCCAGCTTAACTGTGGAAATAAAAAATGTTTGGGCAAAACTCTGATGCTCATGAAAATTAGCCTGCTGTTGCCTGTCCTCGTAATATTTAAGTAATAGTTTATTGGGAAGTTGTAACACAAACCTAACAAAAGAGTTAATGAGCTATTTTTGCATTTGAGGAAGACTCCACTTTGCTTCAATTTGACTGAAGTATGGGGAAAACCTCTAGTTGTTTCATTCCAGTTCATCTGCCTAACTGCAGTCAAATGTATGCTGAGTAAATTGCAGACATATTTACCTATACATAAACCTATTACAAAAAAGCTTTGTTTGTCATTCTTATTTGCTCTCCAAATCTGACTCCTGAAGATTTAGGCTATGATTATGCTGCTCTTTTAGACAGTGGCTGTGAAACACAGCAAGTCACTGTCAACAATGTTTATATATGGATTAGTTTTACATTGCTTTAGGTCTTCAAACTCACTAAATAATTTCTGGGACACTTTTTCACATCTGAACATGAACTCTGAT
Source organism: Neopelma chrysocephalum (assembly GCF_003984885.1). NCBI lineage: Eukaryota > Metazoa > Chordata > Aves > Passeriformes > Pipridae > Neopelma > Neopelma chrysocephalum. Next base: position 1,228,448 of record NW_020925579.1, on the reverse strand, counting down.
TAACTTACTTTTGGCTGTGGAAAATTCTCCAGTGACAACTTAAGAAGATCTTGGAATGTTACAGCACAGCTCTTTTTTAAAAATAGTAAAAGTACCTCTAGTTTTCAGTCCAAAGTAACATGAAGCAACAGACACCTTGGTACACCCTGATACCAAACACTTATTAATGACTTCCTTCCATCAGTAATATATTGGTTACACTCCTGCTACATGCATACAATAAAATCTACTTTATGATGAGGCACATGACTAGGTTATCATTATCATATTTTCTATAATTTTCTAAGAAAATTATATAAGTTTCTGTATTTTTCTATGTATATACAACTACTGTGATACACTCTGGTGGTTGACACTATTTTTCAGAAACAAAACCCAAAGGAATTTGATTATTTTTTCCCAATCCAGAAAACACTATGGAACTTTGGAAGTGATTCATCAGAGAGTCACAAGACAGATTCAAGGAACAGCAAAAATACTTTACAGGAATAAAATATATATAAAAAAATTCTATGTTCTAATTAATCAGAATGAGAAATGACAATTTAATACTAGTTTCTAATTACTTACATGGGGAAAGGTGTAAGGTAATGTAATTCCTCTCCTTTCTTTCAGAAAGTGGCCATAATGAGTCTAATAAACCAAAGGAAAAGAATTAAACAGAATCACACTGGATCTGAGGAGTGAATTTTCAGTAGTATAATGGTCTTTGAAATAAAACTCCTAACATTCTTCCAGTGGAATCTTTCTGGTCTGAAATTAAGAGAAGATAACATTCTGAAAGAAATTCTACAATTCCATCATAAATTATTTGACTTGGAGGCATTACTTGCTAAAAGCGTGTTGTAAAATGGTCTCACGTGGCTTAAAAGTTATTTTATATATACATATATACTTAAGCTTACTGGAGTTAATTCAACTATTTAATATTTTGAAATTTGTAGTATCTTTATTTGTTATCCTGAGTGCTTTTGCTCTGGTCCGTGCTATCACATCTAGAAATGTGACTTGATCAACTGGAGTTGTGTCACTGAATTTGTTGGTGAAGAACTGAAGCAAAAATAAACTAAAAACTATTAAAAAAAGCCTTTTTCTGTAATGCCACTTTCAATTTTTCTTTCAATTTTAGGTCCCAGGAGGACCTGCAACCTGATGTAAATGTGGTATCTTTAAGTGCACTAACTTTAGCACCGAGAGCTGACTTCAGCAGGTCAGCAAAATGAGAAAGGATGTAGAAATTCAATCTTTTTCGCAGCTCATTTTTCAGGGATCTTGATTTCTCTTTCGACAGACTTTGCTCCTATTAGAGCACTTGTCTTCCTATTTTTCCTTGAACTCTATTAATGGCCTCAAAACATTTATAGTTGATACTGGTAAGGACAGTAATCTACTGAATTTGTTTCCATAGGATTATATTTTTGGATATTCAAAACTATGTACTGTGCATAAATCAAGTTTTATGACTATTTAAATCAGTTCTCCATCTGACCTGAGTGCCATTCTTACTTCATATGAAAACACAGTCGAGATTTTACTGTCCATTCCTTATGATGATTATGAAAATATTAGATTCCCTACCACAAGTCAAGATTTTATTTTCAGTTGCTCTCATAGTTATTCCAGTCTCCAGTATTTCTCTTTGTAAAATAGTAATAGGGGTTTTGGTATATTTCTCTGATATGATAGTGTATAGATATGGAGACTCACAACTTACTGAGAATGAAGCATTTCTGCTTCACCTTTAAAACGGAAAGAAATAGAGCTGAAAAATTTGACTGCATTTCAAATGCTGAGTGCAGAGGTTTATTTGGTAAATTTAAGGTAATTTTGAAGGTAATTTTGAAACTGAGCATTCCAGTATGTACCATAAAGTTCAGTTTTTGAAAGGATTTGAGAAAAAAGCTAGAATAAGAAAAAAATTACCATCCACTGGTCACTTAATGCTATTGGTTTGTTAGAAGGGGGATGGAAAAAAAATTCTAAAAGTCTACTGAAAAAGCCAAAAAACGCATGTGCTCTGTATGCCATGACTGTACTTTGAATTGTAATTATTTTTTTGTTTAAGGTGAAAAAGAATTTGTTGTCTGTTTTGGTTTCTCAGTTTTCTCTCATCAACCTGCTCTAACAAAATACAAAATCATTCAGTCTGTGGCCCAATTTATCCCAGTATCCCCTGTGAAAGAGCCATTTGTTTACGCTAAGAATGAGGAATCAGGTATATGAAGAGATACTGGAATTCTGCCATATGTTGTAACATATGGATAGTTTTCACTGTGTTAGGTCTACATGAAGAAGGGACAAATGTACTTCATTATCCTATCTTGAACGCTTAGAGTACTTAGCACTTCCATAACATTGCAAAAGGATTAACTGACCATCACCAAAACAGAGGTTTTGTACATTTTAATTTAGAAAATATAGCCTACAACTGGGGACAATGAGGTACAGAATGAGCATAGAACTAAGTTGGTCTTGATTATTAAGACATTGGAGTTCTGGATTTCTGTGTTTTTCTTTTTTTTTCTGTTGTTGTGCCACTACCTGTCAATGTGCTACATATGTAGCGGGCTTTGAAATATGTACCTTTGTACAATATGCGCAGAATTATCTTCGTTGCACATTGGAAGTGACAAAGAAATAGAACTGCCTCTTGTTTCTCAAATGCATTGAATGATAGAGAAATACATAACGCATATTTTGAGTTTTGATAGTAGTACAAATTCAGTGTGAGTTACTGTAAGTTAGTTGTTGAAGGACAGTTTTCCTCCTCTTTCTGTGGCTTGCTACCTGAGGTAACATTGGTGAAATCACATTTATATTGGTAAGACTTAGCTCCTTCTGTATTTGAGAAATGTAATGAAGAGACATGCCAGGAGAATTATCAGCAATTATCAGAGGGATAAAGAAGCAATCAGCTTCTTGCTCCTTTGATCACTCATCCCAGCCCACATATTCCTCTCCAAAGTTGTGGTTGTACACAGGCCTTGTACACATTCCCTATTCTTGAAAGTTACAATATGTAAAACATTTCTGAGCAATATCTATTTACAGAGATATAATCTCTTCTAAATTCTAGCCTACTATGGGTTCGGTATGACTTCATGTGGTATTTGTAGTTGATTTCACATGGTACTTATAGTCATGGCTATAGAACCAAAACTCAGCTTTCTCAAACAGTTTTCCAATGAATTCTTGGCTGTTTTGTTTACCTTTCCTTTAACCCAGTGATTGAACATATCAAATGGACAAATTTTTTTCTAAAAATGGCATACTAGATTTTTGTTCAATTTTGTTTTGTTTTGTTACAAAGCAAGGAAGTTGACCTCTAAGAGTTCTCAAAATCCTGACAAACCTCAGCCACAAGGAGCAGTTTCAGAAATGTCCTTTTACAGTATTTCCATAAAATATATGTAAGATGTCATTTCATTTCCGAATAGGTTTAAATGAATTCCCATTTCATTCTGTACATATTTGCAGCATGATTTTGTAGACAAACTCAGATGATCTGTGCTGGATGAGGTCTTAAGCTCATGTCCCACAAAAATCTTTCTATAAACTTAATATTGAGAAATCTGCAGTTTTTATGAAGACAGTTAAACCTCTTGAACTGTATTTTAAGCACAATATAAAGTTTTTGAGGAGTCATTGATTGTAAATTCTTTTGAGTAGGACCAGAATTTGCCTACTATTTATAACATAACGAAAGCAGTGTGTCTCCAGGCTAGAAGGGGCCTTTGGGTACAAGTGGTAAATAATAATAATAATTCATTTAGGCCCTGTCAAAAAGTCATACAGAGAGATATGGGACATTTTACCTGGTGCAGTTTCTACCATCAGATGCTATAACTTTAGTGTCATTTGTAACAGAAAACAGTCAGATTTTAAAATTAAAATATTGTACTTAGGTGTGTTATTAGCTTTTCAGAAGAGTAATAATATTGGACAACTCTCCAGGCTTTTTTTATATAAATGTGGCTGTTCTCTGTGTAAAACTCAGTTTGGGATTTATCATGGTATGCTTAAATTGGAGAGCTTGATGTTGACATTAATTCATTGAAAGGCAAGCATTAAATGTTATTGTACATATGTTATAGCATATGGCAGTATTTCATCCCTCATCTCTTTCTTATGCTCTGTCCTCAGAGTCACTAAAAGTCTGTCCCATGAGATGACTTTTTGTTAAATTTTGTTAAATTCAGCAACTGAAGTAGGCCATGTGTCAACTTCTTTGCTGAATAATATGGCAGTGTTAACACTTGAAAATTATCTTTTCTTCAAACTTTTTTGGTTGGATATCTATAGAGATCTTAATCTGACCACAGAAGTCTCTGAGTTAATTCTCATCAGGTATTTATGAGATATTTTAATTCATATATTCTATTGCTTTATTAACTACAGTGTTGTTTTCAGACATTTGAAGCATACTAGTCAGATGTCTGTGGGCAGAATAAACTTCATCTCTGTGAAGCTCCGTGGTGGTGCGTAGGTATGGACAGGAAGAATGGTTGATCTTGCAGCTAATGCCTTGGTAGTAAGGTATTGGTAGTAAAACAATGTTTTTGCAGACTCTGGATTACCTTGCTGTATCCCATCTCACTTTGCACATAGACACACATACAGGTGAAGGGGAGAAATGCTAGCACAGCACAAAGTGGTGTATGTACGGTATATCCTCTGCAGGATGTGATCTTGCTTCAGCCTTTCAGACAGAAGGAAATGTTACTCTTGTTGCTTTACTAGTAGTTCCATTTCCACTGCCTTTCTGCCACCCATGATTTTATAAAACTTTATCACAGCCAATCTCACATCTTTTTCAGGCTGATGAGTATAAGCTTATTTAATTGTTCTTCGGTTAGCTTTCTTGCTGCCTTTGAACATTTTCCAGGTCTTCTATTCACTCTTTGAGATGGAAAGTTTAGTGCCCCATGGTATTCAAGAGGCAGACATGCCATGGATTTGTACAATGGCTTAATTATTTTCTCTGTTTTTTGGTTTTGTTTTGTTATTTCTTTACAGCTTTTAAAATATTTTCTAATTTTTATTTTTTTTTTGTGCTACTACGGATTGAACTAAAATTTTTATGGAAGTATTGATTTTTCTCCTAGACCTTACTACTGAATACTAGCAGCCAGCTCAAATCAAACTTAGACTTTAGGGCTTGTTGGGTTTAAATTAAAAAATTTAATTTATTATTTAATACACAGCTAAGCCTTGGATTTATGAATAAGCAATGAACAGAAATTTTCAGACTATTCTGACCATTTTTTTTCTTCTTTAATATCCCAGTGCAGAATTTCTGATCATATTGTCTGGAATACAAAAGTGACAGTTTTAGCTTCTTTTCTTACAGAAAGATGACTTGTACAGAAATGGGTATGTAGAAAGACTTCTGGAATAAAGAGAGTGCTTCTTAGAAGACTGGAATGCTCTGACTCTTCTAGCCTAAAAGTGGCATGATACCAGTCCAGAAGAACATCGTGAGGGCCAACACCTAGGAGAGAACTCCTGCCAAACTAAAGGTCAATTAAAGGTCAACATTAGTATAAAATGAAATTTTTGTAAGCAGTCCATGAATAAATTTTGTGCTAGGATTTAGATGGCTGATAACTTTATTGCTATCAGGTTACTAGTAGCAATAGTGAAAACAAAAGAAAAAAAAATATGTTTTCATTATGGAGTTTAGAAGTTGAACAAAGATATTACCTTGTTATATTTCCTGGAGAAGCAGGAAACTAGGCCCAAGCATACCTCTATGCTTGTCTTCTATTCATGTAAGTGGAAAAATGACATTTCTCATCATTTGAACAGCAAAGGGAGAAGGGAAAAAAAAAAAAGAAGAAACTTTGCCCAAATCTTCCAAGAGCATTTGGACCCAATATTGGAATGTGTGTGACCAAGCATAATATTTCCAGTAACCCTATGTGCATCCAAAAAATATAGGTTATAACTCAATCTTTGTTCATTCTTCCTGTTCTGTTGCTAAACTTCAAAACCCAATACTATATGCTTTGCAGTTGCCATTTTTGTCAAATGGATTTTCTAATTAGTAATGTCTCTTGAATGGGTGTAGTGAGCATTAAAAATATGATTTCTGTTTGCTGTTTCTGACATTTCCACTGCCTCTTCAGTTTGATTTTTCCTCACCTAAAGTCAAAGTACAACCTGATAGAGACAAAGAGGAGAGAGGAAAGACTAATTTGTACATTTTGAGTATTTTTCTTTCTGATAGGAACATCATCATGGCTAGGCTTCGCGAATGAAGATTTGGGAAGGGCTCTACCCACGTTTGTTGCAAACGCTTTGGTGGCTAAAAAGGCCAATACGAGATAGGCATGTCCGGTTGCAAAAGGCACAGCAGAAAGACTCCTTAGATGGTATATTCTGCGAGGCACAAATCTTTCTGCGTTGTCTTTTCTCCTCAAGGGTGATCCTGCGTGCTTTCTCAAAGGCATCAGCCTTTGTTTAGGCCACCTTTTCTAGGCCCCTCTCCAAGTGGAGCAAGCAGTGCTGTCCTTGAAAAGGCTGCTTGGTCGTTCAGGGTGCTGCCCCAAGAGACTCTCATCTCCATCAGTCTCAAATGACCAATATCCTGAACCGCCTGCATGCAGGGTTGGGTCTGCGGCTCCCAGTGCACCTTTCACCTGCTGTTTCGACCCTCGCCTGTTGCTACAGGACTTTTTGCATGTGGGTAAAGCCTTCAAGCCTGCGCAATGGGTTTTTTAGGTGAGATGCAGTATGTACGGAACTGAATCCACCCTTTAATCCTAAGGTTCATCTACCAGGGCCGAGCGAGCTTGGACGGTGGCAGAGAGGTAACATACCCAATTGCCTGAATGGCAGAATACAGCATACTGCCTGAACCAAGCCCTGGATGCAGAATGCTGCTTATCTTAATTCTTGTCATTCATTTCTTCTATCCCACCCCCTCTTACTATGTTCTTTAGTGACAATTGCATTCCTTTCCAGCACATTTTCTTACTCACATTATATGCTATTCAAGCTCTTTTATTTAGGATTTTTCACACATCCTTCACATCTCCTTTACAGTCTCCAGTCAATAAGCCCTAAGATCTAAACACTCCTTTACACTTCATGGCTATTCCCTTATCACATGCATTTTCTGTTGCCTAAAGGCAGATCTGTACAATTTTTTTATTGAAATCTGGTTTGTTTTTTTTCCTAACCAGATGGAAGATGTGTGAATGTGTCTAAAAAACTGAGAATACCATTAACTTGGTTTTTACAGAGCTCTGGGAGACACAATGTCTCTCTGGCTCCTTTTAAACTAGGCTGAAAAAAATAGTAATAACTCCACAATACAAGCAAAGCAACTTTAGCACAGTATTGTGTTTCTCATACAGTTCAGATTGCAGGGAAAAAAGATGCACTTCTACTGCTGTGCATTAATCTTTTGCTCTTTGCAAGAGAACACAATCCCCAAGTCATACACAAGCCGGATTTACATTATTTTATTAAGTATTGATTGTAATGCTTGAAGCCTTTATTGTTCCAATTTATCAGAGCTTTTTGCACTGTGATGGGTAGAAAACAGTACTGTTCAGTGACTGCTTGTTGTGCACTCCACAGCTGATAGGGCTAAAGCAGCTAAGAAGTGGTTTTGTTATCATTTTTGGTTCGGTTGTTTTTTTTTAAAGTCAATAGCTTCAGAAGGGAAAGCTATGTTAACCCAATTTCCTCAATAGCTGGTGTTGAGCAAACAAAATTAAAAGCATCCAATCTCTTACTGGGCATAGACATCTGAATAAGGATTATTTTATAAGAAGTGGATGTCCTTCTCTCACTGCAGCTCTGTAAGTCTAAATTCATTAAATGCAGAAGGTTAGAAACTCCTTTTTTTGGCAGAGATGTTCAATCTTATTTTATCAGAGCTCATCTAGTCTCCTTGTTCAACTACAGAGTACAGTTATTGCTTTAATAAAACATAAAATCAAATTTTAAAAGAGAAATTCAGTGTAATCACCAATATTTTAAACAAATAATCATAAGACTCTATGAAAAAGTATATAGGCACAAGGGAGCCAAGACTGCTTTCTGACATATTTCACACAAGTTTTCTGTTCTCAAAATATGCATTTCATAAATGATGACTTGGAGGATTACAATTCTGGAAAACATCTGAGTCAATTTTTTGTCAAAATATTGCTTATCTACAGACATAATTATACGTCTTGTGAAACAAGGTTGCGTTCTTGCACTCTCTTCACAATCTTTTTCAGCATGATGCTCCAAAGGGCCACGGCAGACCTCGATGAAGAAGATGGTATCTACATCCAGTATTGTACTGATGGAAGCCTATTCAGCCTAAGGCGACTGAAGGCCCACACTAAGACCGTAAACCATCTTATCCGAGAGCTGCTTTACACTGACACTGACGCCCTTATTGCCCACACAGAAGCAGCTCTGCAGTGTTTAACTTCCTGCTTTGCAGAGGCTGCTGAGCTTTTTGGGCTGGAAGTCAGCCTGAAGAAGACAGAAGTTTTCTATCAATCTGCACCTCAGGAAGTCTTCCATCATCCCCATATCACCATTGGCCAATCAGAACTCAAATCAGTCCAGCAGTTTAATTACCTAGGTAGCCTCATCTCCTTGGACAGTAAGATTGACAGAGAGATAGACAACAGGTTAGCAAAGGCATAGAGAGCTTTCGGTAAGCTTCATAAAAGAGTTTGGCGAAATAAACACCTGAAGAAAAGAACAAAGATCAGTGTTTACAGAGTCATTGTGCTGTCTACTCTTTTATATGGTTCCAAATCACGGGTCATTTACTGCCACCACCTGTGACTCTTAGAATCCTTCCATCAACGCTGTCTTCATACAATCCTAAACATCCACTGGTCAGATTGTGTGACCAATACGTCCGTTCTAGAACAGGCAGCAATTATAAGTATTGAGGCCATGTTGCTGAGAACACAGCTGTGTTGGGCAGGACACGTCTCAAGGATGAAGGACCATCACCTCCCTAAGATCCTGCTCTATGGTGAACTTGCCACTGGCTGCCGCAAGAGAGGAGCCCCGAAGAGGAGATACAAGGACTCCCTGAAACAACATCTCAGCCTTGGCCATATTAATCATCATCACTGGTCTACTCTGGCCTCCAGTCAGGAGGTCTGGAGACACACTATCTTAATGCTGCTGCTTCTTTTGAGAACGCACGTAGGATCACTCTTGAGGAGAAAAGACAACGCAGAAAGAATCGTGTCTTGCTGATACCATCCAAGGAGTCTTTCAACTGTTCATTTTCAACCTGACTTGTCTATCTCGCATTGGCCTCTTTAGCCACCAGTGTGCTTGTAGCAAGTGTAGGTAGAGTCCTTCCCAAATCTTCGTTCACGAAGCCTAGCCATGATGATGATTTATACATCTAAAATAAATCTGAAGGGTGTGACAGAGAAATCCAAATCACCAGTATAAGAGTGTCTGGGTCAGAACTTGATGGAAGTAAAAACTGCATCATACCTATTACAATATTGGTTTAACTTCATATGATAGTTTTAAAAACATTGAGACTGCTCTCTGCCCCAACTTTCTACGTGTTATTATGCATCTCATCTATGAGTTCTGTAATAATATTTTGTATTTCATACAGATAAAAATTCACTTCTTAACTGAAGGAGGGTTACTTGAGCAATGAATCCACCTTTTGAGGAAAAACAGAGATACTCATCTGTCTCATCTTCAGATATTTGGCCATTAAAGAACCTGAAAACTCAAAGTCATCGAAAATCTCATTCAGTTTCATTTTGGATGATCTGTTTGCTTGTCAGCATTTCAAGGGAATTCTCAGCTACAGGCTGCTGAGGTCTGGTTTGAGGAGTTATTACAGAGCATATCCTACTGTGCAAAAGATGCAAAATATTTTCTGGTATGTCTTCAGTGTTAGTTCATATCCTGAAATCAGCAACTGAGGGATTTGAAGCAGGGTTGTGTTTTTTTAATTATACAGTAAAGTGCTTCAGAGGACACAGAACCACTGTTACCATCTCCATCTTATTTTTTTCTGAAATTGGGAATTACAGAGAAGATTCATCACCTGTGGGTGAAAGGAAAGACGACTAGTTCCCTACAGCTGAGGGCTAATGGAGTTGGTATCTAGGTCTGTCTGTAAGAAATAAGGACTCCAGCGTTGACACAGAGCTGGTTACCTTAGGCAGCTGCATGCCAGGTTAGTGGCTGCTGTGAAAGTTGTTGGTACATATCAATAAATTGCTGCGTCCTTCAGGAGGAACCTGAAAATGTAATTCAGGGTTCTGTTAGATGACAGGAGAAACTTCAAGGTTGTATAAGGCTCACTGTTGTAATGTCAAAGTTCTGTTGCAGAGTGGGCTCTTGTGCAATAACAGAATTACCCAAGGATTCCCTAAATATTCTCATGAACACTGCTTTATGCAAAATGGAAATGTTTCCAGAGTTTAATCCTGGGATACACATGTAGGACAACCCTATATATCCAGTATATGCAGGTATGAACCTCAAAGGTGCTCTGTCACAGCCAACACCCACAGAAAATAATGTTGTTCTTTTGCATCTCTGCCTTTGTTTTAAATTTATTTGAAGTTCATTCCATATATTTAATTGTAGTGATGATAATTTAAAAGACTTTGTTAAAGGTGGATGGATAGTTCAGCTAAACCATGCCTTTTTCTTATATCCAACTGGAATTGTATCAAGCCTAAGCAGAGACTGAAATTTCTAATTTCATGGAGGTACATGAAAATCGAAAAGAAATCCTACCTTGTTTTCCTCTTTGGGAGCCTGGCAACAGTCCACCTGAGTGTATGGAGAGCACTCTTGGCTAGCCCAACTGACAGTATCAGGCTGTGAAAAGCTTCTGCAGAGGGACTGATGAAATAAAATCCAAGGTCTTCAATTCACAGCTCTGCATTGGCCAAAATATCTGTCTTCTTGGAAAAGTACATGTCAAAGAGTGGAAAAGTGGATAGTCACACTGGCAGAAATGTTCCTGGAATGCCTTCAAGAGTTTCTGCTAACAGCATGGCCCAGGGCTTTTAATGTAGAGCATGGCTACAATTTGGAAGAGAATTCTTCGCATTATACATTCTGTGGTTCATACACTGTTAGAATCATCTGTGAGCTTTTAAGACAGTGTGAAGAGGAGTGAAAACATCTTCTTTACACCTTCTAGGAAACATTGAGTTATGGGTTTATCCGCTCAGTTCTGAGTAAACATTAGTAATGTGGTAAGTCTCTCAGTACTCCTTGTGCTGATCTCTTCCTATGCCTTTGCATAAGTCTCAGATTAGAAAGATGTAATTGAATTTGGGCTGACAAGAGAAGAACATCAAGGGCAATTAAACTGCTCTCATTTTTATCCAGGCAGGAACACTACATGTTTAGAGATTGCGTTGAGAGGTGGAACCTCTGGTCAAACAAATGTTTTGCACATAATTCTCATGAACAAGTACTTCTGGGAAAGGCAGAAGAAAGAGAACTGGCTGTATTTTCTCTTCCATGCTACTAGATTGTATCTAATTAGCCAGGTTTATTTCACTGGAGAGAATCATTGCTTGCAGCTGGGAAGAATTTTTTTTTTACACATTTATAATAAAATTACTTTTGATTGTACCTCTCTTCAAAAACAGGCCAACAGCAATGAAAAAAAAAATCAGAAAAGCACTTAATAGTCATGCTGCATACTTTTACATTTTACTTAACTGCTTGTGTTCCATCAGGATCATCTAGCCCAAGATCCGGACCCTGACGTTGTAACACATTATGGCAAGAAAAATCCAAGACAGGGAAATATTCAGAACAAAATTGATTGCTCAGAATTAAAAAGGAGTAAGCTAAAAAGAGGTTCAGAAGGTAGATTTAAAATAAGATAAGGCATTGCAGGAAAAAAGCAAAGAGAAACTGGATGTTAGGTCTGTGCCAGATTTGTTCTATTATTAATCAACATTCTGGTTCTCTAAGACTTAACCAAATCTTGCCATCTGTTCATCATCAGTCATGGAAGCCATTAAAAGCAGAACAACATAGGTATTTGCACTTGATAAGAAATGCAGAAGATCCTTAACATTCTTCATTGTCATGTAGAAAAATGGAAATGGAAAGTTGATAATTCTGCAGAGCTGAGGTTGGAAAATTGAACAGACAAGAAGAAAAGAAGAATGAATCAAGGGGAAGCTATGGGTACACTTGCGCATTACACAGACACTGCAGTTCTGTTGAGAGGTAGTTGAACAAACACACCACCCCCACCAACCCACTCCCCTTATTTAGTTTTTCCTTCTTTCTTTGTTTTTCGAAAAGGTAAAAAAAAAAAAAAATTTTGCTGATGGTTCATTTCACAGAATATAGATCCAGTAGGAAGAAGTAAAATGTTAAAACCATTAAGGGATTAATGAAGTGTCAGCATGGGGAGGATGAAGGCAAGGATGAATTCTGGCAATGCTCCGGAGACAGAAAAAACTGTCATATGTTGCGAGAGACATAACCATTGGCATATGAGGGAAAATAGGTCTGGTTCAGGAAAAAATTAAGTGCTTAAACATGTTGATTTGTTTTTCTTGTGAAATCCCAGAGATGCTCCTTCAAGCTGTATCAAGACTGATCTGTATTAAGATAAAAAACTGGTGCTTTTCTTCCTTCTAAATGGTTCGAGTTAAAAGCAAAAGATCTGTGCTCTACTGTTTCTTCTGCACCCAACCCTTAACCCTACCTTCTTCCTCAGTTCCACAACTGTAATTCTGCTGTGAAATTTGGATATTGAGAGAGAGAGATATGGAAGAAAATGCTAATATCCTTTTCTGTGTTCATTTTGTCCTTTACTTCTTAAATTTGGATCTTAGGATTAATTTTTTTATTATTTGACTCGTATAGTAAAAACTAAAAGAAGTATAATATCTTCTAATGTTTTCATGATTAGAAAGCAACTTGAATGAGAGCTATTGTTATAGCTGCCTTCTGATCATATGTGAACATACGAAGGAAATCATAGGCAGAATGAAATTCTGGCATGAATTGTGGTCTCACTCCAAATGCTATGTTACCTCATTTCAGTGATGAGACTCGGAATGCTACTTTCTACGCTGATAATAGATGGATCTGCAGAGGCTAGTATGTTTCACAGCAGCATTATGTCTTGGGTTTCATCTGGAGAACAGCAGAGTAACATCAGTGAACTTTCTAAGCTTTTTGAACATTGGCTGTATGAGTTTTTCTAGTGAAAATTACTAGAATAGTAGCATTAAGTGGCTAAAATTCTGCAAAATGGATGTATTATAAAAATAAATAGATGAAACAAATCACTTATTGTTCAAAAAGGTTTAGATCCTTTAATTTGCACAGCTCAATTCTACACTATTGCCTCTTAATACAATGAAAAATATTATACACATTTTGCTTAGTAACCGAATTTGCTTATTATATTGTGGGGGAATATATTCAATGCAACTAAACTCACAATGAAGCAAGTACATTTTACTTGCTTGCAGAAGTGAAAAAATTCTATTTTGTAGGGTACATTATTATTCAGCCAAGAGATTACTGTGTTTAGGAAAGTCTTTCAAAATTGTCTGAAATTGTGAGGATAGTAAATAATTCATTTCAATTTTTATATTTCTTCTCTCATTAGGAAAAGCTAGCTTCAAGGATATCTTATCCCAACATTTCCTCTTGTAATATGAGAATGCTTCATGTCACATAGTTAGAAGAGTTCCAGTAAGATCTTTGAGACATCTTTTAAAGAGACCAGTGAAGATTTTCCACATTTCTCTTAGCCCATTGCAAAATTTAGGCCTTTATCTCGCTGTATCTCAGTTTGCTGATGATTACATTAACAGTAACTGCTTTCTGAACAATGAGGAGGATTAATCAGTTAATGTTTGTAAAGTGCCCTGAGATTCTTATTAGGGATTCAGTTGCAAAGGCAACATATTATTCCCTCCTTTTTAAGGATTAAGATATGCGTTGGTGGTCCATAAGTAATACCAAAGAACTCTGGATCTCTTGAGAACAGAACCTCAAATTCTATAATTTATAGCTGTAAATGTATTTATAGCTTTTATCATTGTACAAGTCCTCAAAGCAAGTTGAAACTGCCTTTCTACATCAAATCTGAAGACTGCTTCAGAACAGAGAACCTGAAATGGATAACCCTGCTGATTCATAAACTCTTTAATCCTCTTCTCTGGCCTTTCTCAAGCAATATAATGTTTTTGTTCCTTACACTATTGTCAGGTACATGATTCTTCTTGCATTAATATCATGTGCACAAGGTGTGATATAAACTCTCTAGATTCTGTGCTTCATGGAACTGAAATTTCAAATATTATCTGATTCAAACATTATGGAAATCTATATGACAATACAATATTTTACGTTTATGGTTTGCAAATTCTTTTGACATGCTGTATTCTCAGCTTGACTACATCAGTGTACATTGCCATTATTACCATTATTCTTAATAACTTTTGATGAGGTCATTGATCTAAATAAATTGATATTTAGTAACCTCTGAAGTCTAGCACAAGAGTATTGCAGAAGCAGACATTAAACTGGAAAGGTGCAGTTTCCCATAAGGCTGAGATTACTGGTAGTAAAATAATGACCACATCCCTTTTTCTGGCCCTGTAGAGAGGTCTATTGTTTAGCCTTTCCAGAAATTGTCAACTTTAGACTGAAGCAGAAGCATTTGTGTTCATTTGAGCAAAGTGTGAGTTAAGAGAAAAGGACCTAACTAGCCAGCTCCTCCCTGCTGGCAGAGAACTATCATTCACTCTGGTAGGTTATTCCTGTGCCTTGAGTTTTCTCTTGATTTTTCTTAACTGCTTGTGGTGGGTTGACATTGACTGGACACCAGGTGCCAAACCCAGCAACTCTGTTACTCCCCTTCACAGCCGGACTGGGGAGAGAGTAAGACGGAAAACAACTTGTGGGTATGGATAAGGCAGTTTATTAAAGCAAAAGCAAAGTGGAAGCCTGCACGCACAAAAGCGAAGCAAAGCAAAAGATAAGACGGTTCATTCTCTACTTCCCATCAGCAGCAATGGTCGTCCACTTCTGAGCAGCAGGGCTTCAGCATGTGCAACAGTTGCTCAGCAGGCAGCCATTGGAGACAATGAATGCCTGCCTTCCTGCTCCTTGCCTTTGCTTTTATATCTGAGCTGACATCACATGGTATGGAATATCCCTTTTTGTTAATTTGGGTCAGCTGGCCTACTTGGGTGCCCTCCTAGAATCTTGCCCTCGATTGAGGAGAGAATGTTACAGTGCTGATACTGTGCCTGCCCTGCTCAGCAGCAGCCAAAACACCAGTGTGTTATCAACACCCTTCTAGCTACCAATGCAAAGCACAGCACTATGTGGGTTACTATAGGAAGTGAACTCCGTCTCAGCCACACTTGATACACTACTATAAACTGTAGCACCCTGGTAACATTCTTAATACTAAGCTCTGTATGAAATAGATCTTTTGTTTGAGAAATATGTTCTTGGTAATGGTTTCCAAATGAGCAGCAGTTTTCCAGGTTTAACAATCTGCAAAGTGCATTTTCTCTAGCCTTTCAGCATGTTTTAGAAAAGGTGTGGAAAACACCCTCCCTCTGTTTGACCACATAAGAACAAACTGAAGTGTAACTAAGTAGTGAAACACAGTCCAGAAGTCCCTCTGCAGAGGTGAGAGATTACAGAGGAAGGGTCACTTCCAGTATGATCCAGGAAAAGTTTCATAGACTTATAGAATAGTTTGGTTTGGAAGTGACTTTTTGAGATCATGTAGTCCTCCTTCATGGGGGGGGACACCTTCAACTAGAAAAGGTTGTTCAGAGCTCTGAATGATCCCAGTGATGGGACATCTACCACATCTCAGGGCAACCTGTGCCAGTGTTTCACCACTCACTACATAAAATATTTCTTCCGTATATCTAGTCAGAATCTACCCTCTTTCAGTGTAAAGCCATCACCACCTGTTCTGTCACAACAGACCATGATAAAAGCTATAGACCCCATTTCAATACTGAATGACCACAGTGACATCTTCCCAAAACCTTCTCTTCTCCAGGCTGAATAATCCCAACTCTTTCAGCCTTTCCTCATAGGAAAGGTGTTTCATCCCTCTAATCCAATATGTTTCACACCTTTAAAGAATAGCAAGGCTTCTTTTCACCATCACTAGACTCACTCTGTATAGTTGCAGCCTCTTTGAGAGTTTTCTATGCTGTGGTTCAGCCCCACATGCACTCTGGAACAAGATGTACTTACCTAGATTAAATAAATACTGATTAGCATCTTCTCCATCATTTTTCCCCATCTTCTGCAAATGCTTTTATGTCAATTTCTGCCAGTCAGAAGCACCTGGATTTACCACTGGAAATAACCCCCCTAGGTGGCAAGTGATACTTGGTTGATTGGTACAACTTCATATGGACGTAATTTGGCAAAGTAGAACACAGTTTTCCTTGTTTGTCAATAAATTAAAAATCAACTTCGAAAGTTGAGACTCATGATCAGTGAGGACATTCTTGTCTACTATTGATCACATTAAAAATGTGATAATGTGATGAAAGATTATTTTCTCAATAGACAAGATCCTGTTTGGTGCTGAACAGCAATAGATTGCTAAGAAGATGGTATTTTGTATATGCCTGCAATAGCTACATTTTCAAAAATAGTTACAATTTGCAATTAGAGCATCGAAATTATGTAAAATGGTGTAAGATTTATATTTGTGCCACAGAGCTTCAATACAATTTTCAGAAGCACTTGGGAGCTAAAAGCTTCTGGGATTTCTGTGTGATTTACGTCATTTAGGTACCTGGAAATTTCACTGTGCATCTGTGTTTCAGATGGTACAATAAAAAACAATGTGGTACATACAGGGAAACGGTGGAGCTGTGAGGATGAAGCATGAAGCAATTAAATGTTCATTAAATGTGTTGGTAGGTATCTCAGAAAAGTGAAATAAGACTTTCTCAATGAAAATGCACATAAGCATCACATATTTGTAAATAGCATTAAAAATGCAATTTATAAATATTTCCTCTGTCATAACTCTCCACTCTTTAATCCATTTTTCTAACCTTTATTCACATGTCAATTGCCACAGAGTGCTTCAGATAAAATACCGGTAATGCAGGTCATAAATGAATAAGTCAGTACTGTATCAGTACATAAGAAACTTGCATAGTAAAAACATTGGAACATCAGTATATCTTCAGCCAAACAATTATATGTAGATGTTTATCTAATGATGGCCCCTCAGAAAGAGAAAACTACACGATTTGATCTACTGTCAGGATACTATTCCCTACATCCTTCTAAGGAATCCACATACTTTAGGCATGTTAATTAATCAACTTATATGCTCTCTGAGAGGTAATGACAGCTAAAATTGTTATCAGGGCAGAACCAAAAGGTACAGTCAAGCTGTACCACATAGCCAATTCCATAGGCTTTGTTCCAGCCTATAAAGAGATGTCCCCCAAGGGAGGTCAGTATGGACACAAGTCCTTGTCTAGAAGGTATATTTTTCTTCAGAAATTTGGAGTCTGCATTAACTAGAAGACTGGTTGTATGTATGAAATTAATGCTTGCTTATGCTCTGAGTAGTGGCAGTCTTGTCTGCACAGCGGGGAAGGTTGTTTTTTTTAGCTCAGAAAGGAGATTAATTCACAGATGTTAATGAAGTGCTCAATTCTGACAGTGCTGCTGAGGACAGAGACAGGTTGCAAAACAGAGTGGGCTGTCAGTGTGCTGATGGAGCATACCTGCGGGGGCCTCTTCGTAATTAGCAGCAATGTCTGAAGGGCTTGTGCAGTGATGCTGTGCCTGCTTCTTCACCCTAAAGTCTCAAGGATCATGGATTGCCTAAAGCTGCCCTCCTTGAGCACAGGTCTTGAAGATTGTGGCTGAGGAAGCTAGCCTGCCCTGACCCTACAGTTCAGTGGTCCTCCCTGGGGAGAAAGGAGTTGGCTTCATCTGCATAGAATTGAAGTTTAATACAAAAACTATGAGTTAAAGAGATTTGGTTTCATAATTGCCATGTTAGGAAGCATTTTACCTGGAGAAGAATGTACTTTAAAAAATAACCAAAATCAATGCATGTCCACCATTGTTTTGGGTTTCTTCTCTGTCAAAAAACCTGGAAATAATTCCAATGGGGGATTTAAAGACTCACTATAAAACAACAACAACTAAAACCCCCCACAACTCCCCTCCGCAATACTACAGTCCTCAAATCCTGAAGCTCTTGACTTACTATAACATCAAGATTTGCATAAAGTAGTTTGGCTGTGATCAAAATTAAATTCCCTCTCTTGCTTCCAAGTGATCAGTTCTCTCTTATCTTCATGATAAAGAGGGACTGGGGTAGAATTTGTAAACAAGGGAAAATAGTGAACACAGCCTTCTCTGGTTTCATTGTGAATAATTCTGGCTTTGCTTCTTTGCTTTTGGCATCAGTTCATACTCCTGGCCTGGTGTCCCAAACTGTAGCCAGATATAGCATGGACTCTTTACTTTAAACTGGTATATGGTGTCATCCCGTGAAGATGCTGCCTCTGGTTATGATAATTTTAAGCAAAGTGTTAATTTAAAGGCCTGTGAAGATAGCAAAACACTTCTGTGGTGTAAGAATGATAACAAAAATCACATCTACAGTATATGAGAAAAAATGCTCTCATCAGATGAGTATGGAAATATTTACAAAATCCAAATGCTTATATGTAACTTGGATAAAGAGTTGAAATGTGACACAAAATATGGAATAGGAAAAGATTCACCTACTAATTATTATAAACAATCCATAGTATTTATTCAGATTTCAAATTCCCTGATTCCTTATACTTATGACAAAAGTGTCCAGCAAGCATAAGAAGGGTCAGCTTGGAGTGCTCTTGAGCCAAATACTAGTAACAAAAGCTGGAAGCTGGATGTAAACTATATTTTCTGTCTTTGAAAATTACATTCACACATGACTATGGTCTTTCATTCTGCAGACATATGTTTAATGATCAACGTGAGTGTGCAGTTCTAACATTTATTATAAGTTTCTTCCAAGCTTTTTTAAAAAGCACTGAAAGAAGAAAAGGCCTAAAGAGATTCTATTTGACCTTGGCAGCAGACAATGAAAGTCAGCATTTCAATGTTTTCAGTTTTCCAGCTTTGGAAAGGTAATGTCTACACTGGGAAAATGAATAATGTTAGAAAGAAGGTACCATTGTATGCCATTTTCTCATCTATGGAATACAGAGGATCTGGTCACACAGAAGGCCTGTGAAGTATGAATGAAGTGTGATATGGGACCTGATTAGGACTGAAAATTATTCCTCTACTGCAGTCCCTCTGCTGAAGTTGGTATTTCCTACAATCCAAATGTAGCTAATAGTTTTTCTACATGGGTAGTGACTCAAACTAGAGGACTAGGCATTTAGAAAATGTAAAGCTATTCTTATCAGATCAGAGCTACGTGAAGGAGAATTTAATATTTGTAATGTTTGTATAGAGATTTATCTCAGAGCCACTGCTTTCATTTATATTATTTCCCAGTCTAATCTAATATTTGCTTGGAATCTTCCTTGTGTTCAATATTTTTTAGAACTGTAATAAATAATCCAATTCAATTTAGAAAATAATAATGTTTTCCTCCAAATTCTAATAATCCTTTGATATAATCTGTACCAGTTATAGTAACATGTAGTAATTTCCTTCCCTTTCAATTTATTTCCCAGGTCTTTTTTCTTTCCTTTTTTTTTTTTTTTTGTTCAAAATGTTCGTAATGGGTTGGCAGATCTTTTTTGAATTCATGGTTTCAGAATATAATTTTCAATTTCTTCCTTTAATGTACTACATATTACTCCTGAACAATTATGCATAATCAATAATGCTGTGCTGCCCAGCACAAACTTTTCATTCATACATTTAGAGATATTCATAATACATGTTCTGGCTGTTTCTTCACTTCGGTTGTCTTATGCAGTGCATACAAAAAAGAGTTGCATGAATTCTTCATCCTTTTCAGGTACTGCAGGCAGAAGTTGCACATTTTTTATTATCACGTGAATTATAGCAGATCCCCAATGAAATGGACTTGTTTCATCCTTTAGTGTCTTTTTGCAAGACTAGTGTTAGTACATGGTAGTCCTCTGAAAACTCCATAGTTCTAACTGTTGTAGTGGATACTTTCTTTCCTAGATACTTTGAAACTCCTGGAGCTCAAGTCTAAAGAAGTTGGTCCAGCCAAACTCTTGGGGTTTTTTTGAGGTTTCATTTACTTTTCATACAAACTAAAACCCTTCATTTTTCAGTATAATTTACCAGATTCATAATGAGTAACTATTGACTTCTATAAATAGCTCCGTATTTTTACAAGCTGCTGTTTAATGGCCTCAGGTTTGGGCAGAGAAATGAAGGAAAAGAAGTGGTGGTAGTTACGTGAGGGTTCATGAAGTGTGCTGTTCTAGCCACGCTTTTATCTGGGGCAATGATTAACCTCCCAAGCCAGTTAGACATGGACTGGGTGAGAACTGTCTTCTTAGACCTGTGCATTGAGGAGAGAGATTTGTCTATGGTACAGTGTCAGTATGGTTGGTAATAGCCAGAGCTTTCTCAGTCATAGATCTTATTATGTTCCATCTTCAGATAAGTTATTAAATTACTTATCCCCATTGGAAATGTCACTTAAATGTTTTTCCCAGCTAGGCAGGCTGTATTCTAGTAGAGACAGCAGCTCTTTTATAGGCATCTGTTATGGCTATTTTAACTATAAATAAACTTCCTTCTCTATGTGTTCGGCTTTCCAAAACTCACTTGTAACACTCTTCAGAATGCACATTTGCTTCTCAGTTGGCTCTGGACCTTGACTGACTTTCTGCTTTGCATACCAAGAATGCCAAGCCACATGATCCTAATTTAGCAGGTCTTCCAGAGGTGTTCTCCATTGTGCATCATTTACAGTGTCTTTCTCTCTCTGCTGTGGTACAGGTATCTAACTAGCTTTTGACACTATATCCACAATTTAGGGATTTGTTTCAGGGGTATGTGGTGCTTGAAAATTTTAACCCAGTTTCTCCAATTTAAATCTTCTGTTTCTGTTGAATGAATTATAACTTCTGTAACATATTCCCTTCTCAGCATAGTGTAAGTGTCAGGTAAACATTGAGACAGTTTTAGTTAGAGTTGAAGGGAACTTTTTTCACTGTAGTAAGTATTTTAAGTACTGCGGATGCTCGTAATTTTAAAGGGAAATTTAAAAAAAAAAGGAAAAAATTTGGCATAAATTGTAAACCAACACAATACTATAGGTGTGTGTGGACCTAACATTCTGTGTGCATATTGGATCTGATCTCTTCTGATATATTTTTTGACTAGTTAACATGTTTGGAGGACAAATAATTTTCTAGAAAAAAAGAAGGCTTTACTGTGGGATAGATTTTACAAGGAGTAAGCTCAGCAAAAGTACTTCCCAGCATAGTGACTTATAGATTAACTTCTTGGCATAATCTTATTCTACAAAGTCAAACAAGAGTTTGCTTTCCTAAACCAAAGTAAATTTTACTTAATATTTCTTTTTGCTGTTGGGAGATAATAAGGAGGTCAGTGATCTGCTCTGCTGAAAAGTTCTAATTCTATTTTTCTGGAGGTTTATGTTCTTCTACTAGTAGACAGTGAAATGTTTACTGTGCTAAGGATGCTACTGTTGGTGAACCATTGGATTATTATTATTACATAATTATTAAATATGGTTTACAATAACAATTATGTAGCAATATGAGAAAGGACACCTGTTATAGTGTCATAGGAATGTATCCATTTAAACCATGTACCTAGGCATTAAGCTAGAGAATGTTTGTTACCCTCAAATATTAAGTATTCTTATGTCACTCCTCATAGAACAAACAGAACATTCAGCATGTGACTGTGGACACCTGGATAGCTAATTCCATAATGAGATTAGAGTTGTGATTCATTTTGTATACCATGGAAATATATATAGGGCATGCTGGTCTCCAAACTGCCCGAAGTTTAAAACTTGTATCCAAATTGTTCCTCTCTCTCCATGATAATGACTAATCATAATATACTCTTTGCTTTTTGTTCATGGTGCATTAGTGATGCATTCATATGTGCATCAAGCTTAACTCACAAAATAGAATATAATAGTCTAATTTTTCAAAGCACCTAAAACTCTTTGGCCTGTAGATTTTGAATGCAACTTCATACTTGGAGTGCTTGCTACTGCTTTTGATGATGACTCTAAGAGCATGATTGCAGCACTCAAACAATACCACAGCAGAAACCTCTGAGCTAACAAAACTCTGAGTGATCCAGGTTGGTAAGGAACGCAAACTTACTCAGGTCTGGAACCAACATGGTGTATTTACGTTGCCTTATGCCTAAGCAGAGACCCCTGGTGACCTAGTGGTTAGCATGCAGGACTCTCACTGCTGCAACCCGGGTTCGATTCCTCGGTCTCCCGGGCAGATGGAACCCGTTAGCCCTGTGAGGCCATCCATCTATGAGAAGGTCACTCTAAACAAACCTACGTCCTGAGGACCTCACTGCCATTGTCCAAGCTTGCTTGGCCCCGGCAGATGAACCTGAGGATTAAAGGGTGGGCTCAGTTCAGCGCATGCTGTGTCTCACCTAAAAAATCCATTGCGCAGGCTGGAAAGGTAAAAGACCTTTCCCCAAGTCTTCGTTCGCGAAGACTGGCCATTATTATTATGCCTAAGCAATAATTAAAAAAACAAACAAAGAAAAGAAACAACCCCCCCCCCACGTAAACAAACCAACCACAAAAAAAGCCCCACAAAACCAAAACAAAACCACCCAAACAAACAAACAAACAAACAACTCCTCCTGAAAACACAACAAAACCTACCCAAAAAGGCACCATATCGGAAGTCTCTAGCTGGTACATACTTACCAGTCTGTAAGTTATTCATTAAACATTTGTAAACATTTCCAGAACTGAGTTTGTGCTTCCAGGAGAGCATTTGCAGAATTAATCTAAAAAATATAAATGCATCTTTAACACAGTTACGAAGAATTTTTCTAAAACTCATTAATTTGATCAGGTTTGAATTTGATAATTCTAATGAAAAGATATGAAAAGATGTATGAGAAAAATGCCTCAAGATTTTATCTTTCTTTTCCCTGAAACATTCAAATTATAATTCATACTCCTATGAGGCAAAATAAACAGGTCTACTTTTTTAATACTCCTCAATTTGTTTTTGCTGCAATAATGACCTAGAAGTACTGTAGGGGTTGTTTGGGCCTACCCATGTGAATATTTTCTTTAGAGGAACTTTGCTACAACATCAGTGTTGTTGCTTTCCTTTTCTTTACTTCCACCCTCAACTCAAAATATAGTTCATAATGCTAACAAAAATATACGCCACTGTAGATAGACATTGTTAGTGTACTACTGTAGATGTGCACACACAGCAAAAAAGTATTTGCATGTTCATCGTCACTGGCATATTTAGAGAAGATTGCAAGTTTACATATACCACTATAACATAATCAGAGAAGAAAGGTATCTAGACGTGAGTACAAGATGCTGGAGAATATATGATCAAAGGTAGCTTCTCTACTTCTCAGAATAGCAACATTCATTGTGCAAAGACAGTCTTAGCGTACTGTTGCCCTAAACAGTTGTAGAGTTTTTTCGCTGTAGCTCTTGCAGACCAGACCAGGTGGTAGAAATCTCAGTAAGGAATATGGAGTCCTGCACATGGCTTAGATCTCTCATGTCAGCCTACAATGTATGTGATATATGAAGGCTGAACAGGAAATCATGTCTGCAGACCCATATGGCCACAATCTGCCAAATATAAGGGTTGATGAATCTAACTGAAGGTTGTTAAAAGGTGAATGTCTCAACAGCCTTTGTTGCCCAGTCCTTTTGTGCAGTGTGAAATTTAACAAAAACATACAGGTACATCCATGGCATTAAAACCAGCATCCTTCACAGGAGCGAGAATAGGTCAGACTTAAGGTTTTCTCCTTACATAGATATCTCTTTGGGTATACCTTTGACATATTCGTGAATATCATATGAATTAAAATCTGTCATTTTACACAGAACACAACAGTAATTCATAAAGATTGATGGGATACTTAAAGTGTTAACCTCTTCCTAAGGTGTCTAAGTACCCTGATATCCACTTCATTATCAATATTCCCTGCACTGTATTTATATAGATGAATAAATCTAAAATTGTTTAATTCATGTTATATGTTTAGGCATAAGGCTAGACTTAACTGGATGCTATAGTATGAAAACACAACACTACTGTAATTTGGGATTTTACAGGGCTTAATTTAAACATTGGAAATATATATTCCAAATAGCCAGAATGAAATCTTAACAAGCCATGATGAAAAATAAGACATCATTGAAAACACAAATGTTTAAACAAGGACTATGTCTATTTTGTTGTCATAAAATATTTTTGTTGAATTTTGTTTTAGCGACTCACTTGTGAGCTTTGATAAAGAGATACAGTGAAAACTGCAGTTACAAACATGAAGAACAAACCATCAAGTCTTAACCTGCTGCAAATGGTCATTTGGAATATGAGTATCTTTTTCAAAGAACTGACAAAACTGAGTTATTTGAATATTTAGAAATTACTTAGAAGGAAAGAAAGAACCTTCCACATTATTGTTAGTTTGTCATTTAAGCACGAAGATTGCTTGACTTCTTTCTTCTACCCATCTTCCTTCTGAGCTCTGTTTTGGAAACACTATTACTAAAGGAATTCTGCCCAGAGCTTTTCATATAAGCCTATACCAAGTGCAAAAATTTTGGATGCCTTCACCACACATCAAATTATACTCTGGTTCTTTCCATTCCTTTTAAAACTGCTTCCGATTTTTGACTCCATTGCAGTGCTCTTCTGTACTATGTATAGATAGTCAAATTTTGCTGTGAGTTCTCCTTTGGACTAACACGTCATGTTGCAGTGGAGTCCTGATCTCATAGAAATCCAGAGATTGCGCTAATGATGAACTCTGGCATTATGTAGCTGGCTTAGATGGTGGGACATGGAACCCCTGACTTCTAGTTTTAAGTTCACAAAGCTAATAGCTGGAGAAGGAGGCTGGAGGAATCCAATACATGTGGTGTTAACTTGATACAAATGTAATCAACAATTGATAAGATGCCACTTGGCAGCAGACGATGTTGGAGATTTACATAAAAACCACAGGAATTACACAAAACACTTCTAGTCTGTAAACAGACGTGAAAACTGATCTCAACTGGCGTATGCAAAAGCACTGCTTTTAGCTCTTGAGTTGAATGCAAATTACTTGAGAATTCTGGAAATTCTAATACATTATTTTATAGTCTTCTCTTATAGTTTGGAGCTGGCTCCCTGCCAAGTCTCCAAACCTTACCACAAGAAGTCCCCCCCACCCCAAACCAAGGGAGGAGAGGGAAAAAAACCCAAAAGAACCGAAAACGAGAGAGAGACAAAGCAGTATATATAAATATTTTTACAGTTATGTACAGTTGGAATATATATATTCAATTTCAGAGGGAAAAGGGAAAGGGGAAGGGAAGAACAAAACCCGAAATAATATATATATATATATTATCCCGATCAGTAGCCCAAGGTCTATCAACTAAAAGAATTAGCAGAGAATATCTTACTACTCTCCTTGGGACAATGGAGAATCACGCTGGGGTGACTGCCGGCAGCCTCTGCCTCCCAAGGTCGACAAGGCCTTACCAGGCCTCACCAGGCCTCACTCTCCAAGACAACAGACTCAACAGCAGGGAGATCTGCACCTCCAAAGCCGCCGGAAGGAAAGAGAGCGAAGGTCTTTCCTCCCTTCTTCTTATACCCCAGTTTACGTAAAAATCGTAGGGAATACTGGGTAAATCTGGGCACTTCCTTGGTTACAAGCTGGTCACCAAGGAAGGCCTAGGCCAAACTACCACATCTTCCTAGGTAGGAAAGCCATATAATGGTTTTTTCATCTTGTAAGAAGTGAAATGAAAAAAACCAGAGAGAGTATTTCTGCTGTGATATAATTGCAGAATACTTCTGCTGTGATACAGTTGCAGACATTGATGCTAATGAGAAAAACAGAAAAAGCCATGTTCCAAAGACAAGCTGAGCATGTATATGCTATGCTAATTTGGTTCAACGTCCTGACTACTGAATATAGCTGGGTCCGAGTTAAAAGGTTCTAAAATACTTGGAGGAGAAGAAAACCTAGGATCTTTCAGCCATTACTAGCCTCGTGAACTAACTCAAATGGTTTGTTGGATTCTGCCTTGCTACTATGACAGTTTCCTGGATAAAAACTTGATAACACTGTGTAGGTGCCTGGGTGTATATAAAGCTGTATTTCCTTTAATAAATTATTAGAAAAACATATAGATTATCACTAGGATATGATTGCTATTGGCATCAGAAAGTATTTTTTGTTATTCTTTATGGAAAGCAGATAATTTAGGACTCAGCTTTCTCAGGGAAAAAAGCCTAATGTAAGTAATTACCAAGTAGTCAGTTCAAATACTTAGAAATTACAGAAACAGCTATGATCCATGTTGCACTCATGTGTTTGGATAATTCATACTGTTCTGTATTTTGCAGTCCTTTACAGCCATTTCCCAGTTTCACTGAGCAGTCACTGTTTATTCTCTTGACCATTCAAGACTTATCTTTGCAAACACAACTGGAAATCCCTCTTAATTAAAAAAAAAAAAGTAAGCAAAGACTTAACTAATCAGCTGTTAACAATCAGTACCAGATTACAGTAACGCTTTAAAAATCAGGTCAGAGGAGGGGAGGAGAAAACCCTTAAAAATTCATGAAGTAGGTAGTAAATCTAGCTGACAGAAAATAAACTTCTCCAGCACTGAGGCAGTGAAAGTGGTGTTGATCCATATAGCTGCAGATGTGGCTCCAGGGTGCAATCTGTCCAGCTGCTCAATATCGGTGCTGCCACATGGGCACTGCAACAGGGAAGATAAATAATAAACCTCTTAGTCTAAGAGATAAATACAATTGGCAGCTGCTAATTTTCACACCAAAAGCCTGCTATTTCCCATTGCTAGGGAAAGAGAGTACTTCTTTTAGGTTTCTGATGAACACAAATAGAGGAGGAAGGAAGACCTCTCTTACTAACTTAGGTGAGTGAGGAAAGATTCTGGAATTTCATCTTCTCTCTTGCAATTGGTTATGCCAAGGAATACCCTTAAAAACATGGTTGTGCAGGGAATTTAGATAGAAGTTCACAGTTTAACACAGTTTCTTTAACACAAACTTAAAGAAAACTGCTTATCCTGACATCGTGGTTTCTGCTTTATGAGCCTGGTAGAATCTCACGCACTAGTCCACCAAATCCAGGATACCAAAGGAGATGAACCATTTGTCTTTCCTCCATGTTTAACCTAGAGGAAGTCAGTGCAATGAATTCGTTACAAATTTGAAGTATGTGAGAGAAGAATCAGGTGCAAGCAGTTCATTTGGTAGATGTGTGATTATTAAAGAACAGACGAGTAATTATGGAAGCCACCCCAGGCTAACCATAGGATGTCTTAAAAATGTATATGGCTGAAATAATTACAAGATGCATTTCTGTACTGCAGAAGTGCAGAATTGTAGAGATCTTAAATCCAAGCATTGAATCCTGGATTTATTAATGTAAATTTTCTAATCCCAGAAACCAATTACTAAAATATTTTGCCATTATCGCCCTTATAGCTCTTATTGAAGAAGGGAAATAAAAGCTTTCATACTTTGAAAGAATTTATTGTATTTGAAAAATCTTAGCTTCCTGTGATCCAGAACAAATCACCGAAAATCTTGCTTTGCTGGTTAATAGGAGATCACATTTGATGGATTACTGAGGTTCAACTAAATAATATTACAATGTTTCCCTCTTAATTTTGTCTTGGAGCAAGAGACTGGAAAGCTCCTGATGTAAACTTACCAAAAGTCTCATTGTGGGCTTTAAAAACTGCATAATAAAATTAAATCCTCTGGCAGGCAGGTGGAAGGATACTGCCTGCTGTACTGTGTTTTCTGATGCCATCCAGTGAGATAATGAATCCATGTCTATGGAAATTGGTTCATTAATATTTCATTGAGTCAGCTTCAGTACAATTCACGAACTGCCCCTAGAAATTCAATAAGTGAATTCAATGAGTTGGAGAGCTTAACAAATCTGGAGCAAAAAGCAAAAATACTGTGAGTTGGTAATTACCAGTGGAATTTACTGTATGAAGTACACCCTGGCAACAGTATCTTATGGGTATATTTTATCTTCAGAAAAGCCTAAACAAAACAGCTGCAAATGCGCATACACATGTGGACCCATGAAAGTGATATTAAGGAACCCATGAAAGTGATATTAAAGTAAAGAATCTCTGAACTGGATTGAGTCCTGGAAGAAAAAAATTTCCTCTTAATGCTTTGGGTTGTTTGAAATTCGAGCCTGAGCTGCAATTGTGTTTTTCAATGGTAGTTATCTTTATAATGGACTCTTGCTACATAATACTTAAGCCTTGGCAGGTGTAATTGCAGAACCCAATGCACAAATAGTGACACAAACTTCACTATTCTGTCTCCATTGGGAAGTCTGTGGGAAAGAAGAGTTTTACACGGCAGCATACAATGAAGCTTGTTATTTTGCTAGATTTTGTTGAATCAAAGGACGTGGGACAGATGTGAACATTTAAGCCATCTTGGAAGAAACGATAACCATTGAGCACAGTGCATAGCTGAGGTTTTGGGTCAGAAACGCATGTCAGTAGCTCAATTCACCGTGCAGAACTCACATCAAAGGGACTGATCAGAAAAAGATTTTCAAATTGCCTTGTTGACTAAGTAATTGGTGTTTGAGTGTTCCTAAAAAGGGGTAAATAAATAGTTTTATTTTCATTTTATATCAGTGTCTCCAAGACCATGTCTGACTAATCTATATTGATGTCTTTTAATTAAACCATGTTTGATATGTTTATGCTGCAGTGGTGCATACTGAGTTGCATGCTAGACATTCCAGATAAAGTAATTATGCTATTTGTCACTGTCATGATTAATGTGTGACAGCTGTTATGACAGCTGTGCCACTGTTTTGTCACAAGTCTATGTTCATCCATAACAAAATTAGGTGTCTCGTTTGAAGGTATGCAGTTGCTACTATTTCCCTAAGAAGTCAACAATGAAGAAAACTGAGAAGGAATATTACATGAACTCTGACAAATAAAAAAATGACATCTTTATTTTTCCCTTTAAATGATGCTTGCCTGCATTGGAAATGCAGATAGCTCACCTTTAGCAAATAAGCTGTCATACAGAGCCAATCCACAACTAATCTAACAAACAAGGTGTGTGAAGGGATTGCTTCATAATTTGAATTTACCTTATCAGGTAAGGCTTTAGATGTTATCTAAATTGCAATTGGCTGTACCATTCGGGGTCAGGGGTTGGGAAATGAGGAAGTCGGAAGAAAGAGTAGAGGCTGTAAATAACAGAGCTGGGGAGCACATCATGCTCTCCCTTAGTAGCCAGTGAAGCAAAGCAAAATAAATAACCTTTTCTGCATTTGCTCCCACTCTTCTCTTACATATGCATACCTTCATTTGTTTTAAGCTAATTGCAATCCAATTTCGAACTGGATCTTAAATCGTGCAATTCAATGTTGTTATTAATGTTCCCTAATACTATTTCTTATGAATCACTGAAACCAGATTGTAACAATAAATAAAGTGATATGAAGAGACAGATGGCTAAAAGAAAGCATTCTTTCATTATCTTATAAGTTTTGTTGACATACCTATTGTGCATGTTTTTTAAGTACAGAAAAATGTACTTTGTCTTCTCTTCACTATAAAGAGACACTGTGAAACAGGAGCCTTAGAATAGCAAAGCCCATATACTGTCAAGCATAAAGGTTTATATTAAAAAGAACACATATATTTAAAAGTTGGAAGGACCATTTCTTTTTCTCATAAACTCATTTGGAAATTATAAATATGTTTTAATTGTATCCCATTTTCTCTACAACATAGTTTGGATGAGATATACATGATGTATTTTACTGCTCTAAACTGCTCTCTGATGAAGAAGAAGAGTATATCCATGCTCTTAGCTGTATTTTATCCAACTACTAGAACATTTTATGAGTTGCTACTAGACATTTTATGTCAAATTTCACAAGCACTGTGTAGTGCTTTTTGCAGCTCAGTACTTACACCTGAGCCAAATGGACTGTTTGGAATTATCTGTAGAAATGCATCCTTGTTCCTATTTGGTGAAAGAAAATGCATCAGGGAATTTCAAATTCAGTTCAAAAAAATATTGAGTACAGAGTCAGATTTTCTTTCCACTGATCATTTCAAGATTATTCAAAGAGTCAAGTTTTTTGTCTATTGGAAATAAAGAGCACCGTAAGTGAATGTTGTGTGTATATATTCATGTGTTGAATGAACTTTAAACACCAAACATACCCTCAACTGAAGCCAGGCCAAGCACCACTTTTATTGCAGATGTCAACTACATTTCATTTTCATTTACATATTGAACAAATTATTTTTTTTTAATTCTCTACCTGTAAATCTCTGAAGCGAACATTTTTCCCTCTAATTTTCCACTAACACTTTCTCCTTAATTTCCCTCCAAGTCTATCTTGGAAATTCATTTTGACCTGAGCATTGTCAACTCTTTTTTGATGGCAAAGTGTGTTTTCATCTGTTTAAAAAAAAAAATTCAAGATTTTTATGAATTATTCTGTATTGAAATCTCAATGCTCTTTCATGACTGTTATATGATGAACTGTTCTTTTACTGAAACGTTCTGTATACTCCTTTTTCAGAGTTGTCTGCATTTCTTGTATACTGTGTACCCTAAAAAGATATCCCTTCCCTCAGAGAAACCCAGCTCTCTGTCTTCTTCATTGCTCATTGTCTTTAGGCAGAACAGAACAAGGGGCACCCAAACATTTCCAAGTGAGTTGATTTTCTGAAGGATGGATGCAGCCAATGCACTCACCCTTTTGGGAGAGGAAACTAGTCAGAAAAAATTCTGCATGTGGTTTTCTTGGAACGTAGCAGCAATTTTCAAAAGCATTTTAACAATATTTTTAGCTGAAGTTAGATAACACAGCAGAACTAGCCCAAATGATCTTGTATTCTAAACCTTTGGTTCTGTGTTTGAAATTTATATTTCTATTTTCTGTCTTATCCATAGAAGGGACTAAAGAAATTCTAAAAAACTACAGGCATGTGATAAGAATTAAGTTTCTGCTTATGTAATGAGTACTGAATGAAGCATAGTATCAATTCCAAAAGTGAAATATTTTACTCTTACAGAAAGTCTACCGGTAAAACTGTGAGGTTTGATAATGAAATGACTCCTAATGACAGGGAAATTAGAGACAATAGACTTAAGATATCAGGCACATTGAAAAATACTTGCAGCTGACTTGAAAGATATTTTTTAAAAGCAATAATGTTTTTATCGCCATTTGGAGTTAGCTTTCTTGGAGCAAGAGAGTAGAATTTGAATGCATTTAATAGGAGGACACAATGAACAGACTATATTCAACTCGTAACATGTTAAGTCTAGAGAGCGTGAGGGATTGTGAAATTTAGATAGTGATTTGAAACAGGTTCTAAACATCCTTATATAGCAATTTACAGTGCAATAAAGAAAACAAACAAAAAAAGCAGGAAAACCCAGCCAAAAATATTTTGATAATTTAATAGACCACAAATGGTAAAACACCAAACCAAGGGAATGAATTTTCTCCTATTTCTCTTTGCTTCAGTTTACAGACAGTCTTAGATAGCAGGAAGAATGGTAGCGTGCGATGCCCATGTGTTGTTCAGACAAACTTAGAAAAACATCCATAAACCAAACTACAAAGACTATACTTCCTGGGTGACCAAGTAGAGCAGCTTCTATGGATTTATTGGCTCTGGGATGAAAATGGATTTTGACATGCAAACACCACCTCTGCTTATTGGATGAAGATTACTAGCCTTACTCAAATAATATAGTTTACTCTGATCTCTGCAAGTGGGTTGTAAGTGGTAAATCCATTTTACCATCTGGCTAAATGTAAATAAAATAGTAGGATTTAGTTATTTACTCTGTAAAGCAAGAAATATATGGCATAAAAAGGTATAACTCAAAACAACAAAAAGTTTTATATTTGCAGGCTATATCAAAGTTAGTAATAAAATACATTTTATTTAAACAATTAAGTCTATAGCTTAATGATTGTTTCATGAGTTCAGGCAGAATAGGCTTACATCCCTATCTGCATGCCCTTCATGTTGCAGAACATTAGTGTTTTAGGTCAGCTGATAGGGAAAATGAGACCAGAAGTGACTGGCACTTACTCTGTGCAACAAGCTCAAAACAGACCAAAGAGTCGTAGAAGTAGGCACCACATCCTGTTTCCCTAGGGTTGTAGGAAATAGCAGCATGACAGAAAGGCCCTCAGCAAGCAAGTCACAGGGCACTGATCATGTAGAGGAGGACAGGCATCCTCATGACTGGCATTGTTAACGGGTAAATTACTGTTTTCTGACCTTGCATTTGCTTGAAACCTTGTTGTATGGAAGTCTTGAAGATTTAAAATATTGTGTGTTAAGATCAGAGAAAAGAAGTGGCTGGAGGTGGAGTTGTGTGTCTTGTTTTGCTTTTAATGGATACAATTTCCTCTTAAACTTTAGCCAGACTCACATTAGTTTTCTAGACTATGATGAAGTCTAAGGGGTCAAATACAGAGTGACCTTCCACATGATCATATTGACTGATTATTCGTGATGTGGTGATTAAACATGGAGGCTTCCTGGCCATACTGTTCTTGCCCAGTGTTGCTGCATACACAAATGCTAATTGGTCTCAGCTAGTTCATTGGTAAAGGGGCATGCCCTGTTATCTTGAGATTTTAACACTAAGAAACAAGGTCACAGATAATGCCATTGTGTATGCCTGGTTTGTTGCCAAAGTTGATGAACATGTACTATAAGCAAATCCAAATATTTTCCAGTTTTATGTATTGCACTAGATATTTCTTAGGGACTGGAAATAGGGTGTTTTGATTTGTTCATGCTTTTTGTTTCTCCTTGTATTCTTTTAAAAATATAGTAGCCAAAATCATTATAACTTGCTCACATTTTCTCACTTTCATCAGGATGTTATATAAGTTGAGCACTGATCTTGTGAATATGTATATACTAGTCTTTAATGTTGTACATAATTCTGAAAAGCAAGGCATATTTGACCCAGATAAAATGCTTATTTAATACACCAGCTTTCTAATACCTCATCTAGATCTCTTCCATGGCATGGTATTGTGCCATGTAGATGTACCCTGAGTGACTGTAAAAGAAAATGAAAGAAGAATGAGCCAAAAAAAGCTAAGGAATTGAATTATTTAAATTAATTTATTTATCTATCATTTTTCAAAAACTTCTCAGCATTTGAATAGATAAGAATTCTGCTTCTGATCTTGTATTGCATCCTTCTGCCCCTAATTTGACCTAAGTACAGGTGGAATTTATGTACTTGAAAATATATTGAGCATCTTCATTTTATTACATCAATAGAAAACACGGCATGACCAATGTTTTTGTCGTTTTTTGCATGATGTACAATATTGAACAGATATTTGATAAGCATTGGCTGTGAGATGACCTCACATATCTTAACTGAAAAGAACAGAAATACCTTTCTGCAAGGACAGAACACATGATACCCTTGCTGGCCTTTCTCTGGTAATCAGGCTTCCAGGCTTCAAAAGACAAAACTAAGAGAAACTCAAGAGCTTACACAGTAATATATTCCATTTACTATTTGTGTAAAACCATGGAAGTACTTCCTTGGAAGGTTAACTCTCTGTTTGAAGAAGCTGCGTATATGCACATATATGTATACATATAAGTATATATATGTATATATGTGTATATGTATGCACTACTCTATATATACACATGCGTCTGTGTTATATATACTTCTGTCCATTTTATACAAGTAAGTATATGATTTATACAAGATAATTTTAAATAACCTACTTGCTAAATAAATAGAGACTATAAGAGGACTGTAAATCCAGTAACCATAATAATGGTATCCTTATTTCTCAGAGCAAGTGGTATTTGAATGTTCTGTACTCATTCAACATTCTTTGCACAAAGCCAGAGGAGTACACAAGACAGACACTAAAATGTGTGTGCAGTTCCACCAAACACTGATCTCATCTTAGGGCGGAGGTAATAGAAGTCATAGACTACTCTAGACTGTAAACTCCTAATCTGTTTTATATATACTAAAGACTGGAGAAACTGCAAGATTAAACATACAGCCTCTGGATAGTTCAGAACAATCACATTTATGTCAATATTTAAGCCTATCTGAGTCTGCTTGTGATTCTCAAAATAACGCCCAAAGCCTAAGTACCATTGCTAACTTTATTCAAAATTCAAAAAGCAGCTCTTTACTGCCAGCAATAAATAAATCAATCATTCTCTATTAGATTTGTGATTGTGATAAACTGTGATATCCCAATGACTGGCAATGAAGAGCAAGTATAACACTCTTACATGATTGTTGTTTTTGTATCCAGTTTACAGCACCCAAGTACTGTCAGGCCTATTACTCCAGCAATTTATTTCCTAATTCTCACAATGAAATATATCCATCTGTAAACATTCCCTGGTTTTGTAATTGTGAACAAAATATTTTTGTTACATTTTGCAATCCCTTTTCCCTCTGCACTAAAACTGTAAGAATATTACTTCCTATGGAATAACCTTTGTGCAATAGGGGTATTTTTTGTCACACTGGGGTTTTTTTGTACTTCCTTCCAGTGGTCAGGCTGTGTGTCATCCTCCCGGTCTTCTAGAGTGCTTTGTGAAAGGCTATCAGAAAATGGTGTCATTCAAATCTAAGTCAGTGTCAGGACTGTTATGCAATGGTTGCTTCCAAGTTTTGCTTTAATACCTGGAGTTTGTGTTACTGATATTAAAAAAAAATTCTTTTCAATGAATTTTAAATGAAGGAAAAACTCTCACCAGAGATTTGTTAAAAGTGGGCTAACAACTGTACTATTTTTTCCTCCCTCCTTTTTCATAGGTCTTTAAATTATATATTAACCAAAAAGGTAAACAGAATAAAATGGCAATTAAATATTTATGGAACATGTAGTGGAATTGTCTTATGCAGCACTTAAAATGGGCTGAATGATTGAGCTGTGAATTGCTCTCCCTTAGGTATTGAAAAATTCATCAACGCTATTTAATAAATGTTCATATTCGTAGGCACTCATGTTTACACTACAGCACTTGCAGGAGAGTGCTTACTAAAGAAAACATTTTAATGGAAGGTGAACTTTCCTGTACAGTGAGTCACCTTAAATTATACAGACTATGTGGCAGAAGCGACAGAGAAATCTCTGAACAGACAAATGAGAAGCATGCATAACTTCAAAGCATCTTTTCTTGAAGAGGACTGTGCATGGATTGTAAAGAGCTTTCTGAATCCAAAGATATTTTGAAGTTCTCAAAAATTCATTTTGTTTGCATTTTAAAAATATTAAACCTTCACCACCTCTGTGAAATCATCTCCATGCTGACTTGGGCACTACTATTATTATTATTGAAATGCCACCTGACTGATCTACAGGAAGGGAAAGAGTAGCAAAACAAAACTTGCATCACAAATCAATCAAGGTTCAAGTAGTTCTTCTCCAGTAGTTCTTCTCTGTAGACTCAATTTGCATATGCAGCATATTAGCACTATTAAAATATTCATTAACAAATTTACTGGGTTAATTAATGAATTCATACCAAAACCTTAGAAAATAAACACAAGAAATCCTGAGTGCTTGATGTATTACTATGGCAACTAGTGAGGTTGTAGGAATGTCCGCACTTTATATATGGGCTTTTGCCTACATGTGGTTGAGTGGCTACTCCAGGATGGAGGCAGCACACTGCTGTTAGCCCCTGCCTCAAATTCTCCCAGTGCTCACCAGGCATGTGGGGAAGAAAGTGACACACTTTCTATTTTCTGAAGAGTCAGAGTGGACATGATCTTAGAAACCTGGTGACTCCAGTATAGTTTGCCTTTATGTTCTTCTCCAGGCCATGGATCTTTGACTTTTTTTGTATGTGGTATTTCTCACATTAGTTTGTTCAAATCTGCTGCTCAGAGGAATGGTGTAACCGGCCATAGGTTATGTTCAGGTGCAGCATTAGCTCTAGAGCAGTGTGACCTTTGTCTTGTTATTCATCCAGCAAAGGTCTCTTCTGACCTTTATGACATTCCAGTTCTGCTTACCAATTTTCCGTACAAAAAACATGATATTCCATGGCAGTTCAGTTTAGTGCGCCCTGGTTGCCCTAGGCAAGCTCTAGGAAGTTTTGACCAAAATATTTAGTTCCAAGTGATATTGTCTTAGTTGTGCTGCACAGATTCACACAATAACTAAGGACTTGTGTTATCTTGGTAGATGGATGAAGTTTAGAATAAAGTAGTGGGTTCTCTTATGAGAATTTATGTTGCTTCTACTAAAGTGACATGGTGCCAAGTTTATACTTCTAATAAAAGATGTATCAGTCAACATGAGTCTGACAAATATTTTCACAAAGGAGAAGCTTCACTGAAGGTTAGCATGGTCGGAGGCAAGATTTAACTCCATTGTTGTGCTACAGTGGAACTCAAGTAAACTTCAGAAATGCTTTCTCTAGCACATACTTTTCTCTGGAAGAGAATTGAAGAGAAATTCAGACATTTCAAAATTCAGACTTGGTTTCCATGAAATATTTTGCAGATACTAGGAGGCACTAGCAACACCCACCACACAACAAGGATAAGCTAATTATGTAGTGCTGGAAGGATAAATTTCTCAAATCAAAGAGCTACCAATGGAGATGTGTCAGACAAACCAGTCTAAGAATGCCATCTCAGTCACTGTCAGAAGGAGTGATGTACACACAAGCAAAGAAGCAAGTTTCAAACATGAAATGACAAATGGAAGTTGAAAATGTTTACAAACTCGAGAAAATCTTATTTATTGTTTGCAATTCTCTTAACTGACTTCCTAAAATGAAGAGTGTTTAAAAACTGACTTCCTAAAATGAAGAGTGCTTAAAAACTCTACATATGGAAACTTCTTAAATAATCAAGATTATTTTATAACTGCTTTAAAAAAAATCTTTCGCAAAACATCTTGTCAAAAAGTTCGCTAAATACATTAATATACATTAAGAATATGGTCTGGGAAAAAAATCAAAGCTTGGAAGATTTATTCTTTAGTGGTAGCTGAGAACCACACCTGGGAACAGATTACAATAAAATATTTCTCAGGGGATTAATATTAATCTTTTTACTTCTTTCAGTGGGTTTGTGGAGACATTAAGGCAACTGTGTAGATCCTGTTGAAGTAGTGCAGTATGGAGTTAAGATGTGGGAAGACAGGGATGCTGCATAATAACCAAGAAGCTCCCAGGTGCTGTGGTCACGTATCTGGTGACAACCTTCAGCAAAAGTAAAAGAAAAAATCATATTTCTCCTAAGATCAGGTTAGTGAATTAAAAAAAGATGTGTTCATAACCCAGGTTTTTCAGTATTTGTTTCCCTGTGATAAGGTTTAATGTGAGCGAATAAGCTAAGTTATGCGGTCTGCACTGCTAGCTGACATGGTTTAGCTGATTTCAGTGATTTCAGTTAGACAGCCCTTGTTAGGAGTGTAATTTGTCTTATGCTGAATGTATATTCTCACTAAGAGAAGATTTAGGGGAAAACGACTTTCTGCTCGAGGTTCAAGGTTCAACAAAAACTACACCACAGATGAAAGAAGCTTTGCTTCCAGAGTGAAATGTTAAATTTTCAGATTAACAGAAAAATAAGACTATCTGCAGTGCTACTGTTTGGTCTCCCAGATCAGTGGCTACAGATTTGAGAACCTATGAGCATAGTAAATCTCTCTGATTTCTTTAATGACAAAAGAGTTGCAGATCACCTCCAGGCAAGCTCAGTGAGTTTGGCTCCTAGTTCTGCTGATAGAGAGGACAGGACTTCCCAAAGTTTTTTAGTCAGTAGAGGGTCCTTTTACTTACAAATGTAAGTTTCAGGAAACAGGCTACCCAGCACCTGGGTAAACACCAAGTAGTGCTGAGAGAAGACAACTGTGAGAAAAACACTGTGTGTGACCTGCGCTATTCCCTCTTCCAAGGACAAGAAGTAAAAGAAGAATAAAGGTAGTGGTGATTCCAATTCTTAGTAGAGGAAAGTTATAGACAAAGGATTTCAAGGTCCTTGTCACTTCATGCATTTCCTAAGAGTAGGTTGCATGAGTTTAATGCAGTTCAGAACAGAGTTTCTTCACAGAAGAAGAACGTTCTTGAGTTTCATTAGCTAATTTGTGCTAAATGTAGGCTAGTGTTTTTCTGTGTTCTTACTTTCATCAATACTTATTTCCTAACTTGTCATCATGTGCATCTACATAAGATGTTCTCAAATGAGTATAAATTGGTTGTGGTTTAGGAAAAGCAAATTCAAACCTTAACTGAACTGGATTTAAAGTAAAATAAGAGTTTCTAAGTGTACAAAGGTAAATTATTTTGATTTTTCTTTAATTTATACATCATATATAATTTGGTGACAAAAACTGTCTTTCAAGAATATGGAAATGTCTGAAAATGGGGAAGCTTCTTTTTTGTTTTCTCTAGTAACTTTTTTTCTAGTAGGATTTTACGGTACTCTTATCTTCCTCCTCCTTTAACATTATTTTGTGCTCCAGTGGTATCTTATATGGTCTCTAGTTAGAAAAGATTTGGCATATTCTCAGTTCTGGGAGTTTGTACATTGGACCGCATTTTAGAGGCAGTGGAAATATTTAGCGTATTTTCCAGGTACTAGCAGGCAGCAGCTCTAAACCAACCATTGGTTGCTCAGGCTAGACATCAAAAGGTGCATTTTCCAAGCTGTATGCAATTATATAGTGTGCAAATCCATTTATTCACTAATGGGGTTTATCCTTAGCTCCCTGTGCACAGCGTGCAAATTTAGTTACAAATGACCATACTATAAAATTCAGGCTACTCTTGTGGGATAACTCTTTTTTTTTTCTCAGTAGGTAATTAATACTTAGACAAGTAATACATTTAGATTGCAAGTAACTATTCATGTCAAAACCTGTCATGCTTTAAAGTGACACATTCACCGAATCTTTGTTAAACTGCAGCAGTCTAATCTTTTTTGCCCTTCTCTGGCAGGTTTACCATGGAACTTAATACTGTACTTGTATGGGATTATACCTTAGAATTGCAGATTGAGGGACTGCACATGGATGCTGCATAGGAAATGGCAGATTAAAGACCGAGTGTCTTAAAGTGTGAAACATGTTTTCTTATGATTAAAAGAGACTGAGTTTAACAGTTCATTTTTGATCTGTATTTAAAAATAATAATAAAAATATCCCAAACCACAAAGAATTATAAACAGTTTTATTAAAGTTACTTTGAACATAATCATAAGAAACAGAGATACCATTTATTTGCTGTAACAACCTATATGGCTTTAAGGGTGGAATTCTTCACAGAGATATCTGCATGCATGCTTAAAAAGATTTAATGGAACTTACTGATTTGTTTTGAAAATGTTGTGGACACTATTTGAATTGCTATTTTGTAGACCTTCCTACAAATACTTCATATATCATGTTCCACTCTTCTTGAATGCTATACATGTAGGTAAATATGTATGTTTGAAAGACTGTAATGTCTGTAAGCACCTAAAAGTAGAGTGCCAATAGACTTCACGTTGCACTGTTTAGAATAGTATCAAGAAAACATTCATTGGGTATATTTATCATTACAAATCTGATTTGTCATATGGGACAGTAGTGAATGTTTTCAATGTAAATTGGTGGAGTATGCTTATAGGCAAGATTTTGAATACAAATGGCCCGTCATCGTAGCAATATTCTGCAATCCCATCCAGTGGGCAGACAAACAGACTGAAGACTGAAACATTTACCAGAAGCGAGTGACAGTTTTTTGCTATGACAGATGACATTTTAGTTCCATGACAGGCTTAGTTCATGAAAGGAACTAGTTCCCACAAATGTTTCAATTTAACTATTTTCTCTTTTGTATATTGTTTTGTGGCAAACCAAACAAAACAATGGAGTAAAAAAAAATGAATTTAGGGTGCTTTAAGTTTGGGGGTTTTTTCTATTTGATTATACATTATAGCATGAGATGAGTATTTTTGGAGATTTCTTCACTGTACTTTCTCCCACAAGAGTTGCTTTTGAAAATCTATGTTTTGTTGTTGCTTTCATATGAAATTAGATTATGGACCCAAAAAATTTAACAGAACACAGCTACTATTTTCACAAGAACTGTCAAGATGATGTACGGTAAAAATACATAGGACAATCTCCAGACATTGTCTCTAACATGTTGAAATGCTGAAATCTTAGTGTTAATAATGGATCTATAATATTAAGGAATTAATAACATTATGAATTAAAAAGAAAAATAAATTATTGCTTGGGTAAGATATGTAGTGACTTAGAAAGACTAAAAGGTGGAAACATTAAACATTTTGATTTGAAACTCATAAAAGCATCTCTAAAAAAACCAAAACCAGGATAATCTTAAGGATTTTGTGAGCCTCTAGGTGCTCAAATTTCTAAGTAGTGGGATTTTATTAATTAGTTGTATTTTTATTTTGCCCCTAAGCTTGAAAGTTGTGACTACAAATGCTGCTATGCGTTTTTACTCATTTTACTAATTTTCCTTTCTTTTTCTTGTCTACTTGTTGTTCAGTACTTGGAATATGAATATGGTGATAGACTAAAATAAAGATTTTCTTTAAATACTCTTACTCAGGGAAACAAGCAATAAAACTCTTGCTGGCTTCAGCTTACTACAAACACCAGCAACCTGGATGCCGCATGCACATAGATTTTGAGATAGAATAATTACAGATTGAAAAGTAGGCAGAGATCTGTCATGAGGCCATAAACACAACTATTTCTATGGATTTAAGGACAAAATATGAGCACTGTTAAAACCCTGTGAGAGACATGAGGATGCATCATCCCACAATTCTAGAAAATACTAAACCA
Organism: Neopelma chrysocephalum; assembly: GCF_003984885.1. NCBI lineage: Eukaryota > Metazoa > Chordata > Aves > Passeriformes > Pipridae > Neopelma > Neopelma chrysocephalum. The sequence continues at coordinate 1,187,348 of NW_020925579.1, read as the reverse complement.
CTTTTAACTCTGATTGATACAAATGTGATAAAGAATACACTGAAGCTATTTTTTTTTCTGAGCATAGTTAGGAGGTTCGAAATGGAAACTAGCCTAGGAGGGTTCATGTTTTATTTGAAAAGTAATCTCTGTTGCAACCAGATTATCTATTTTGCATTGGCCTCTTTAGCTACCAGCGTGCTTTTAGCAAATGTGGGTAGAGCCCTTCCTATATCTTTGTTCGCGAAGCCTAGCCATGATGATGATGAATCTCTGTTGTAATAATAATAATGATAATAATAATACCAATAATAACAATTCCAGTAATAACAATAAAAACAATAACAACAATAACAAACGGTCACTTTCCAAGCAATTTTTCTAGCAAAGGACAATCTAAATCAAGAAAGAGATATAATTTCCTCATTTTCCCCTATCTTTTTCTGTGATATTTTTTGTAAAGATGGAGAACTGCTGCCACAGAAGAAGTATAATTTTGGCAATTAACATCATTGCTTTCTATGTTCTTTCAAGGAAAAAGGAAAACGTAGACATGCTGCTTATGCCTTGGTGAAGGCAGATATTATAACAATGAAATTGTAAATAGAATCACACAGATACTCCTGAGAGGTTACAACTTTTAAAATCATTATTATTATTATATATATTCATACGATTTATGTGTGTCAATTCAGTCTTCACATTACAAGATGGAACACAATGAAATATGATAAAGGTGGAACAACACAACAGGGAAAAGACTGTTGGCTGGTGAGAAAACAGGTAAATTGAAATTGAACAACAAAATCTCAAAGACTTTCATCAGCTCTTCTTTAAACAAAAAGTGAAAGTGTCTTCAGAGTTTGTGACAGGTACAGCATGGAATTACCCTTCCATGATGCTCAGCTTTATTTTAAATCTGTTTTTTAAAAATCACCATGACAGTTCTATACAGAGAAATAAGTCCAAGTGTCTTTTTGAAGATTTGACCCTGAAATAAGTGGGAAAGACTTGGCTGAAGCTGCCAAGAATTGAAAAACCTGAAAAGCAATAAAATCTGTGTCTCCAGTTGTAACATCTCAACAGTACCATATTTGTCTAGATGGGAAGAGAATAGTAAGAGCAGCAGGTTGTGCTGAATGCTGAATGGCATAAGGCAGCTTCATAGATACCCTGGTGTTCCAAGGTGGTGGGATTTTTCTAAGAGAAAACAGAATGGCATGTCTATGACAACCCCATTGAAATGAGAGCAATTCAACACTCTCTTTAACTACTCTGTTCTCTATTCCACAAAGTATATGCAACATTGGAAGAGGAGAGCCTGTACCATTGAATAGACATCATGTCAACTCTGCATAAGCTCTTATACTTTGTTGGGATTTTTTGTTGTTGTTTGAAACTTTCAGCCTGAAGGAAGATGGGTTATATTCTACTGGTAAGAACTGAGTGAATTCACTGAGCTCAATGCCTGCTTGCTGCACTAATAAAAATCAAATGAAAAAAGCAATATGATTAAATGATGTGTCTTTTCCTATGCTGGTGGAGCTTAACTAAGCAAACAGAGGCAGTGAAGTGAATCAGTATTGGTTTATTAAAGATCAGAATTCAATATCTCAGCAATTGAAGAGCTTATGCACCAAAGTTCTCACAGTTTAGCTTTTCTGTGCAAAGAAAATAAACACAATGACACTGTGGAGACTCTAGTTAGCAGAAGTGACACTTATAGAAGCCTAATTTTCTTGTAAGGTATTTGCTACCAAGTCTTGTACTTTCTGTCCCTTGTCAAAAGATTATTATGAAAACAAAAATTATATCATTGTTTCCTTTTGGTGATGTAATAGAAATATTGTCCTTTAAATATTCTTAGGGCTTGCAGATAAAAATGTAGCTCACCTCATCTGCTTATTATTCAACGCTCTCATCTGCACAAATTCCTCCTTATATTTATCTTAGAGCACCATCAAGATAGCAGCTTTTTGGGGGGAGGAAGAAATTAAGGATGCTTAATCTAGGTTTTAGGATTCTTAAAGTTTGTACATTGCAACGTTGCATTCTGCGTATTAGGAGGTTCATAGGAGATCTCCAGAAGAACTTGTTATAGTCTGCAGGCATATGTCTGTCAACAAGCTCCTTCTTAGTGATCTAAGCAAGACTTGGCTTTTGAAAATTAAGAAACTCAAAATACTTTCTACTTACGAGTGAAATTAGTTGATGGTTTTGTTATGATCAGACCAAGTACAGACTAAGAATTTCAAATGTTCTTTTATACCTGGCTCACATCAATGCTCGTTCCAGAGAGACACAAAGTTTCCAGACATGAGTAACTAGAAAATTTCTTTGCTGCTACATTGCTATGTGCTTCAAAGCTGGAATGGATTAGTGAAGACTATGTGAGTGGAAACGGGCAGCCATTAGTTATTTTCTTGGTTCTTAGTTAGGTCCTAGTCACATGTGACCTTGGCAAAAGTTATATCTTTCTTTAAATAATTCATTTCCAGAAAGCTAGAATAAATTCCACATTGTGTAAAATAGATAACTAAAGGGTCATCATCATAGCCACTTGGAAATTTCCCAATAAAGCAGAATTTGTGAACTCCTGGGGAGCCATGTGGTCTAACAAAACAGGATCACCTGCAACTTCTGTCGAGGCATGTGATATGATAGACCTGCACCCAAAGTGTCAGCTATAGCTGACAGTTAATAGTAAAATTAAATAGAAAATACGGTTTTCCTTTTAAAAAGTGCATGAATTTGTGTGGATTAAAACAGATTAATGTGTGATGGTGACTTCCAAAACAAAAGAATTCAAAGAATGAATTCTCCTCATCTATACCCTTTTGGTATGTGGGAACAAGTTTCTTCTTGCATACTTTGAAAAATTTGAGAATCATCTTGAAAGCTGAGATTACTATTAGTTTTGCAAGTCCTGTGTGGCAAGGGAACATATCTGATTAGCAAGGAGTGTCTAAATGTGTGGAGTCCATAAAGGTGCAGAACCAAGGAAAAAGTGAAAGGGGTGAAAGGGGAGACAGCCCAGGTTGCATCTCATCCTCCAAAGGTTACAAGCATTTCTTTGCTGTCATCGTGCACAATGTTGATGAGACCTTTTGTACTGAAATTCATTTGCAGTAAATTCTTGGTACTCTTTGTTTTTCTCAGTGGCTACCAAGTTTAGAGAGAACACAGTATGAACATTTCTATTGTAATATAGGAAAACAAGTTACTTATATGTCCCCTCCTAAAGCTAAATTGTCTCTCAATTCAATTCAATATCAGTTTTTAGCTTTAAATTAAAGACCATGCCAAACTCCACCTTGGTAATTCAGACCCTTTCTAGGCATTTATGAGGACACCAAAGAAGTCTCCATAGTTCTTTGAAGGCAGTATGTAAGAAAGTGAAGTGAGAATCTCATTTGAACACTAAGAAATGTTAAATATGGCAGAGAAAAAATAGATTGGCAATTATTTTCTGAATAACCTTAAAAAGGAGATAAAGTTTTTTCCTTGGAAGCTAGAAGGCATCCTAGCTATCTGACCTGATCAATTTTTGATCAGGGTCAGAATTTCTTGCCATCTGTAAAAAGGGGAAGGAGAAGAGAAGCTATACTAAGTCTATATGCAGAGTTAATGACTAAGTGTCAAAATAGAAATTATACTAGTTCTGCATTGAAACATTATGACTACTTGGAGAAAAAAGAATAAAAAAGTACAAAAGCTAGCTTGGGCAGATGAGGTCATGGACATAATTTATAACTATTTTAAGTTGTCTCCTAAATACTAAGATGGTTCCTTTGGTAGCACCTGCTCTCATTCAGAAGACTGTATGTTCAACTCCCTTAGCAGAAACTGGCCTCGAACCCAATGCTGACTATACAATCCATTACTAAATAATTTCTGGCTGGTTGGTAGGCATATTGACCTTTAGCTGATATATTGAAATTCTCTTGCTGACATTCCCATCTCTTGTTTAATTTGCACTGTAGAAAATGTGTTTCCAAGAGAATGTACAGCAGCAGTCATGGTGGCCTTCAATATTAACACAGGAAAAGGAGCATGTGATTTATTCCTCTGAAAAATGAATGCATAATAACATCCAGCATACTAAATCTCTTTCTGCAAGGATTATGATGACTGCAAGTAGGCACACCATGGTCTATTTGCACAGTGCTTGTTTCATCCAATAAACAATTTTGATTTTGTATGAAAGCCTTACTGGTGCATTTAGGTGACATCATAACCCACCTTTTATTAACATTCAAGTTTATCTTTTTTTTTTGAGGCAAATTAATCCTTTTATTAAAATTCATTGTAAATAGGAATCTGCTAAATATAACATAAATATATATTACATCACAACGTATGACAGAATGAGCTTGATTGCTGATGCTACCATTTTCATCCAATAAAACTTCAGTAATTTGCTGAAACTACTGAAAATATTTAAACTTCTAAAACTAATATGATGACATGAAAGAAAAGACAAATCACTTCAATGCATGATACTGGACAGAGCTATATTAGGACTGTGCACTGGCAGAACACTTGTAATGTAGGGAATTAGGTCAGTGAATTTCATTGTCTTTCATAGTATTGTTGTTCAGGAAGAATAACTTCATACGCTCCTCTTAACAAATATCAACCCCCCAGAGTACTGTGCAGCCCTTCAGAAGGATCTTTCCAAGTTGGAGAGATGGGTAGAGAAGAACAGTCTGAAATTCAACAAAGCAAGTGCAGGGTCCTGACCTGGGGAAGGAATAACCCCAGGCACCAGCACAGGCTGGAAAGCACCTGCTGGAAAACAGCTCTGCAGAGAAGGACATGGGGGTCCTGCTGGAAAACAAACTGTCCATGAGCTAGCAGTGTGTTCTTGTGGCCAAGAAGGCCAATGGTATCCTGGGGTGCATTAGGAAGAGCATTGCCAAGAGGTCAAGGGAGGTGATCCTGCCCCTCTACTCAACCCTGTTGAGGCACATCTGAAGTGCTGTGTCCAATTCTGGGCTCCTCAGGACAAGAGAGACATGGAGCTCTTGGAGCAGGTCCACTGGAGTGCTACAAAGATGATTAAGGGACTGGAGCACCTCTCCTGCAAGGAAAGGCTGAGGGATCTGGTACCGTACAACCTCTAGAAGAGATGGCTGAGAGAGGAGGGACCTCATCAGTTTCTATAAGCATCTGAACAGAGGGTGTCAAGAGAACAGAACTAGGCTCTTCTTGGTGGTGCCGAGCAATAGGACAATGGGTAGAAAGTGTTGAACAGGAAGTTTCACCTGGACATGAGGAAGAACTTGTTTACTGTGCAGGTGACTATGCACTGGAACAGATTGCTCAGAGAGGTTATGGTGTCTCCCTCACTGCAGATATTTAGGAACTGTCTGGATGAAATCCTGTGCAATGTGCTCTTGGATGACCCTGGTGGAGCAGGGAGGTTGGACCAGATGTCCCCCTGTGATCCCTTCCAACCTTACCCATTCTGTGATCTGTTGTTCTGTCATCACAGGAAAAAACAAGACAACAGCTTTCATAAAAATATCCTTAATATTCTGAAGAAACTTAACAAGTTAATTTTTGAAAAATTCTTCTATTATGGATCCAGCTGTCATTATTATGAAAATTAGAAACACCATTTCCTCTCCCTCTGCCTATAAAAAAGCCCAGCAACAAATACAGACATTATTTATATACAAAAGTTACTTTTGAAACATAACTTGTATATTTATGGGATCTGTCGGTGTAGCAGGTGGAAACAGAAGTAGCATCACACAAATATTCACCTCCCTGGAGACCATTAGCAAATGTTTCAAAGGTCTCTCTAGAGGGTAAAAATAGTGTCTTAGAGCAGAAATAAGAAAATCGCAAATCATCTGGGCAAATTATAAAATCCAATGATTCAGCCCCACTAGAAAAGTCATCATATGTCACTATTATGAAATTTCACTTTTTCTGTTTGTAAAGTTTTAAAAGTAGAGTATTTAGTGTATTTCTGAAAAACTAGGGGGAAAAAAGGACGTTATATTTCCTGTGATTTCCCCCTCCTTCTATGCATGCCCATTTGTCTCAACAGCCATAGAATAATTTTTTATAACTCTGATGTGATATGATAAACATAATTTAATTTACATTGGAAAATAGTAAAGAGATTTAGTCAAAGCACATACTTGAACGAGCAGCTAGACAGAAAATACACTCCACCTGGATGATAAAAGAAGAAGAAAATACTAAAGCAAAAATATTGTGGTCCTGTGGTAGTCAGAGCTAAGATTGGTGCGTGTGAAAAGAATCACAAGGTCAAGCTGGAAAGCTGCTTGAGGCACGATTGTTCTTTGTGACTGAAGGTAGTTATATGGGTGCGTGTGCTATGTGTGGGGATAAGAAACATCTGGCCTGGCCTGATAACTTGGCCCCCTATTCTGTATATATATGGGGTAATAAAGTTACGAGTGAGTTCTACCTGGACAAAGTCTGTTGCTGCTTGGATTCATTCCCCGCACATACCCACAGTAGCATGTCCATCAGGCTCATGATTATTTTCTGCTCACAACTAAGCTGATATTGATGTACCTCATTTAGTAGATCAGAATAATCTCCCTAAAGACAGAAATGCTTACCTTTTGCTATTTTCTGGTGTAAGTAGAAATGATTACACTTGGATCCTTAACATCCACCTGGACATAAAACAAAGAGGATAGAGGGCCTTCATCTACCATGCATCCCACTGGACAAAATCCTGATCAGCCATACTGCAGCTGGCTTTATCTCCTCCTACACTGTCACCTGGGGCACTGAAAACCTCCCATTGCCTTCACTGATGCAAGAATTCCCCGACATACAGAACTTGACACCAATGCCTTTATTTTCAGCACAAGAATGTTGTCTCTTTAAGCCATGAGGGAACTGGATTACTCCTTTATTGATCAATGGTTGAATTAGCCATCAATCGGTAATGACTGCTAACCTGCATGAGATGACTCTGGCACTTAAGGCAGGCACGCCTTTAAATATCTTACTGAACGAGTGCCTACATTCTGATTGTGGCTTCTGTACACAAATTTGTTAGCTTTACATTATTCAAAGCCATGTAAAAAAAACTTCTGCAAATGAGCCACACAGAAAAGAATAAATTTGTTAAAGGTACGGATTTACAGTGTACTACCATTCAATATTTAAGAGCACCCTCCCTCTGTTATTACTGAGGCAATCAAAGGTGCCTTGAAACATTGCTAAAAATGATTAAGGATGTTTTATTTTAGATTGATAACTGCAGTAGCAAGTGTGAGAAGGAGAGCAAGCAATTGAAGTGGAAGAGGTCATTGTGTGCCTGTCTAACTTAACATTTGTATTTTCCACTGTCTTTTAGACTTTCTCTTGCCTAATAACAGTGTGTAGTGAAATAAAGTGTTTGTTCTGGAGATAATTGTTACATGGTGGAATATAAACAAGACCAATTCTGCAGTATATTTACCACAGTGCATATTTATGAGTTGGGTTTAATTAAAAGTCGGGAACACCAGAGCTATTTTTTAACTAGATGCCTTTTATCTAGTGTCAAGTGCTTGGTTTTAATCACACATTTTATACCATCGTGACCTAGATCACTGCCTGTGACGTACAAGATAGTGTGTTGTCTTTCCTGAGAAGATGTAGCCAAGCTTGATGGATGTTTTCTCATTCCTAACCTCATTACTACTGGCTTCCCATCCATCTAATAAAATGCTATGATAGAGAGTGGGAAGGTGCTATAAATCATAATAGTCCAGCCGCTCCAAGCAGATTCATTAGAAATGCTGAGTATATATCTCACGCACAGAAAGTCAACACACAAAGTAGGCTGGTGCTTCTGCCTGTGCTGGAGACATCCCCTCACTTCCTGCAGTCAAGTTAGGATTTGTTTTTAATGTCAAAGATGACATTTAATGAAGTTCTGGGTGGCAGACTGCTTTGACCTGATTAATCGCATAAATATTCCAGCTGTTATTAGTGTTAAACTGTGCTGCAGCCTGTTAGCTACATTAGTCTACCATTGAGAATATATAATTGCTAAGTAATGAACTATTTTTTGGGGGAGTGAGTGAGGTAAGGAACTGAGAGATCCTACTTCACTGCTGCTTATCCAATGTTTTCATTAATGAAGGCTATTCTTACTTCTCATTTAGTCTAGGCTGGGTTACCAAAGGGACTATCCAGGGGGAAGAGGTAGAATCTGTCCTGTCTATTTGTCCTTCCTTTCAGCCTATTAAAGAAAATATGACTATGAAAATAAAAGTGACCAGACTTGTGCCTGGAGAAGGAGAAACGAACTGGCTGCTTCTCTGAAGTCCAGGTTATGAATTATTACCTCAGGGTTGCATCATACTTTATTTGGGTTTTGCTTTTCAATGAAATCTACACACTTGAAGAGGTAATGACAGCTGTGATGTTAGCAAAAGGGAAGCGTTCACTAAGGGAACGAAAAAGCAGTGAAAGTAAGGAAACAAGCAATTTTAACACAATTCAGCTCTTACAAAATGCAGTGGGAATGCGACTCTCGCTGTTCCAGGTGCTTGAATTTTCATAATGCTGCTCTGACAGATGCTCATTAATTAATGTAATGCTTCTTACATTATCTTGTGCAGTTTTCTTTGTTGACAATATTCATGTAGCCATTGTGAGTGAGTCTGTCATTCAAAAGAGTTTGGTGGGAGATCACCCAAAGTTGTACTGCTGTAGCCTGATATATCTTGGTACTGAAGATTTCATAGAAACCTCTCCCATTGGATTAAGTTTGTTCACAGAGCATTGTCTTTCTTTGAAATATATTGCAATTAATAATATAAAAACATCAGTGAACTTTCTGTTGGAATTGAAATAACATGTATATTGGCTCTTGGACTTATTTTCTTTTACTGTGTGTGACATGGGATGCCAAGCAAGCATATAGGTGGAAGTGGACTGATGGAAGCCAGTGATGCATATAGCTTACAGGAATTCACCAGGGGACACCAGTGGACACTCCCGTCTGTGTTTAAAGTCTGTTTCACTCCATTCTGGGGAAATGAGATAGTGTGTAAGCTTGTAATATTCTTTATTAAACCCTTGAGGGGGAAGTGCAATTTTGTTTGTATGCTATTTGCAAGCAGTGTTTTTTCATTATAACTTGTTGTGATGTCTAGTACTTTGTGTCAAACTGTTTCAGGGGGAATGACTGATAGTTGTTATTAGTAATCCATGGCTTTACGAATGTACAAATTAAAAGCAATCAGAGAGAGAGGGGAATTGTGCATCAGATAATATCATCCGTTTATTTTGAAACATCCACTAAAGAGTGGCATTCATCTTTATGGCAATGGCAAGTCTCAGCTTTGTGGTGATATCCTTAGCAGATGATACTAAATCATATAAAGGATTAACTTTAACAACATAGGGGCCATTTTCTGGTTCCTGAAGCATTCCAAAAGATAACCTAGGAGAAAGTAATATCTCCCTGAATTACAATGAGCAATCTAAAAGTGTTAGTCAAATGTGACTCCCACTGGGTAGACCTGAGGACCTCTGTTGCGTATAGACAGCTAACCTGACACTGCACTGGAGTGCAAAATATGAAAGAGCTACTGCTTCCCTTGTCCTCTCTCTGACCCTATAAATCTAAATTCAAGTCAGCTTCTGATTGGATGTGCCTAGAATTATCACATTTGTGTTTTGACTTTTTGGGTTTGCAATTTTGTGTGATTTATTTAAATACACTGATGAAATGTAAGGATTGTATGCCAATATACAAAACAATTGTCAAATCTGCAAAATGGGTAACATAGCAGAGGTGCCTGTTAGTAGTGTGATGTCAACTGTCAGCTGTAAGTTCAAAAAGATAGAATAGGATGAGTGTAGTTGACTTGTTTGACGATTAGTCTAAATATCTTTAGAATTAAGCAGAAACCACCAGATTTTTATGCTTGGATTTTGATTTTGTGTATTGGTTTTTGGTTGTTGTTTTTAAAGCTGTTGCATTCACCTATCGCCATTAGAGGTGTCAACAAAAGGACTATTAATATGAATTATAAAAATTATTCTATAAAGATAATTATTTTTGGTTAAGGCCAACAGAATCAATCCAGAATGACAAAAATGCAGAACACAAGCTATTTAAGAGTATCTGTTAAAAGCCATGCATATATTGTGCCCATTTGGTCTGTTGAATTTCTTCTTGAAAAAATTCATTTTTAAGAAGCACTTTATGCAGAAAAACAGAGTCCTGGAGGGAGAGACATAGAATTATCACATCATTGAAGGAAAAATATATGATGCCAGAACTGTTTCTGGTTCTTGATATTATTCACGAATTGCTAATATGGATGGAGCAAGTGAGCAGACACCCCCCAATGTGTTACTGTGTGTCCTAAAATATGAAAAAAACTGTGACTGAGAGAAATTTATTAAAATATAGCTGATATTTGAAGGATTTGCTTCTGTGCACCCCAGTCTATTGTATTCCATTTTTGCTGGTTATGGAGCAAAAGAAAACCACTTCATGTTTATGTACTGCTAATCTTCACAAAATAACACAAATCTAAATTTGTATTTACCTCAGGATGTCATTGGAAACTGAAGGCTATCACACCTTGTTTAGTGTGTGACTGTGTCTATAGTTGGATCATATAAAGTTTTCATGATTTTCATATCCAATAGTTACAATATAGAGGTGGTAAAACCTAAACCAGTAATGTTTCTTCTGGTGAAAGAGAAACTTTTAGTAATATCTGCAATGATTACAGATATTAGGGGGAACCTAAATTCAGTCTCCTATTTTTTATGATTAAACATGAATTCCACCTTTGATTTTAATATGGCAACTACCTTTATCATAATTTCTTTACAGTCAAGGTATCTTTACAGATCATAAGATATAGGCAGCATGGCATGGTGCTATTATGAACTCTGTCAGTACTACATCCCATCACACAAGAAGCGAGTCTTAAGTTTGGAGAGTGAGTAGTTGCTATAATTTAAAACAAAGAAAAGAAAAAAAAGCCACAACAAGCTTCTGCATACATAAACTGTTATTTAATCAAAGAGCAAAGAAATACGAGAAAGGCCAAGTAAACACAGAAGGGAATTAAAGGGACACTTTCCTAACATGACACAAGGATTCAACCTGTGTTATTGTGTTCGTTAAATGTTCATGTCCTGGTTTCAAAACTGATATTTAAGAGCTAATAATTATTGTAAAACTATGTAATTAATCTTTGTACACACTTTTTTGTTTACTACCTTTAGCACTGTGTCAAGTATATTTATAGTAAGACAAACCTAGGGGATGGTATCAGGTTTCTTTCCCTTCTTTCCCCTGTTACATCAGAAGCATAGATCTTTCCTAGCAGGTAACACAGTTATACCTGCTCAGCCTCCCCCAAACAGTGTCTGTCTATCTATTCACTGACCTTGGGTTTTAATAACACATAACAGAATATTTTAACAAACAATTTAATTTAAACAAACAATTTAACAAACAAGTGTATTGAACATAAAGTAAATATGGACTTTCAGAGGCAACTGTTTTCTGAATTAGGTATTCTTGAGGTATTATTTAGTCAATGCCAACTTAGAGAGAGAAGAAATTTCACTTCCTAAAATCAAAGAGAAATCGTGGTTTGATTTTTGTAGTAGAGATGGAAGTCATTGGAACAGAAATACTCCTTCAGTTTGGAGCAACCCAGGAAAGACATAATATGATGATGTAGCCCGGGGGAATAAGGGTTCTTCCACTTCAGAGATAGAGGATGAAATGGACCTTTATTGAAGGGAGGAGCTGACTTATAAAGGGTAGGGATAGAAGGTACTGGAAAAGTGGGTGGAGTTAGGGAGGAGTTAGGGAAGAGGATGCTAATACAGACCATAGAAGGAGAAAAAAGGGAAGTACTAACCAAATAAGGGATTACTAATTACTGAGCCACTGCAATGAGACGCTAGTGAACCAATCAGGGAGAAGGGCACAAACTGAGGTACAAAGCAACAAGGATTTTTATAAAAATCGGGGAGTAGGGTACAATAAAGGGTGGAAATACAATAAACATTGAACATGAACACAAATGTAGAGTCGCAACAGTCCCATTCATCATCTGAATGTGGAGAGGGTGTTGTCCTCCGGGGTCCCACAGACCTCTTCACATGTCTCTATTTCTGTTTTCCGCTGCTCGTAATCAAACCTCGCCTGGACTCCCACAATATGATACTTTCTTTTCTAGCAAGTTATTTTATTTTTCTCCCATCTTCCATTTCCTTCTCCCCACATTGAAGCTCATGGTTGGCAATGACACAGTTGACACTCTTTGGGTAAGAATCAAGGGACAAATAAATAATGTGGATGTCATCACGGAAGTCTGCTATAGACCTCCCAGCCAAGACAATGATGCTGATGAATTATTCTTTGAGAAACTAAGCGACACTTCCAAGTCAACTGCCTTTGTCCTTATGGGGGACTTCAACTTGCCAGAAATTAACAGGGAACACCACACAGCTGGTACAACCCAGGCCAGAATATTCCTAAAAAGCCTGGATGACAACTTTATGGGACAGGTCCTAAGGGAGTCGACTTGGAAAGATGCCCTCCTTGATCCGCTGCTTGTCAACAGAGTGGATCTCCTGAGCAAAGATGAGATTGGTGGCTTTTTTGGCCACAGTGACCACGACGTTATCAAGTTTACAATCTTTGTTGACAGGAGGAAAGGTGCCAACAAAACCTGAACTCTGGACATGAGGAGAGCAGACTTCAGCTGCTGTTGGAGTTAGTAAGGTCCCCTGGGAAAATGTTTTTGAAGGTGCTGGGGTCCATTCGTGCTGGTCACTTTTCAAACATCACCTCCTAAGGGCACAGGAGCAGGAAATTCCCAAATTCCAGAAGTCAAAGAGGTGATGCAGAAGGCAGGCTTGGCTGAACAGGAATCTTCTCTTCGAAATAAAACAAAAAAGGAAGCAAGGTCAAGTGACATGGGAAGAAAATTCAGAGATGATACTCAGAGATGATAGGAGAAAATTCGTGCAGCCAAATGTCCACTGGAGTTTTTTTCTGTCTTCACAGTCCATTGCACTTTCTTTTCTTCATCTCATTCTCTCCAAATATACTTCTTCTTCGCCTGAGAGATGGAATGGTACAAGTGTCTCACTGAGCTGATGATGGGTTCTTTCATACACTTGGGATCTACTTTACCTCATCAGTGATAATTAAATCGTGTCTCTCTCCTTTTTCCCTTCTTTCCCTTTTTCATAGTAATGTGAACCAACACGGTCTCCAAGTTAGGAGCAAAGGTAACACAGTTTCTTGGTCATAGTTTAGGTTTAGGCTCTCTACACACTGATACATACTTACTTGTATCAATGGTATGGAGATACAGGTAGTATGACATTGAATTGACTTTGACTTTTAATTTTTTCACCTTTATTAAAACTAAGTATTCTGAAAAATTCTCTGACACGAGGTATTATTTGGGTTGAGCCCCTCTCTTATTTCCATCTTCATGAGTTTCACAGACCAGTCACTCTATATTATTGACATGCAATTAGAAGTAGCAATTTAAGTGTGTTTAGTCTTGATTTATTTCTAAATACCTGTATCTTCAGTTAAATTGCTGGGCCTCCTCTACAGGTGTTTAAACCTGGAAACAGAAGCAAAATCTGAACCTCTTACTTTCAATCTTCCCTTTTTCTTCACTGTAACCCACACACCTGCTCTGTAGCTATATGATATATAATCACAAGGGTGCAGGTGCTCAATGTGATTGAATTGAACCCTTCCATTTAGTCTATTGCTTTTCTAATTCAGGAGTGATGCTCAGTGGGTGTGATTGAAGAGATCTTTCTCTAATTATGGAGATTTCTTTGTGCAGTGTTGGAAGAATTTTTTTTATTATTTATGCTGTTCAGTCTGGCAGTGTTATTTCTGTCTGCCAATGTCAATTACATTGCTCTTGACTGGTGCAGATCAGCAGTCTGCAATATCTCTGAAAAGCCAGTATGTATCACATGGCACTAGCAAACATATTAATGTTTGAGTTGAGGAGTGCAAGTGATGTAACGAGATTAGATGGCACTGATATAAAGGACTAACTGTAAGCCCATGAATAACCAAGAAACTGCTGGGTGACAACTGTCAATTATTTACTGTCCCTGTCCAGTGTAATATTAATAGAAGCCTGCACTTTTCCTTTGTCTCTCCCTTTTACTAGCTTAGTATTCAATTTTTCAATTTTACAGAACTAACAATCTTTTCAAGGCATTTGGCCGTGAGCTGCTATTAAGTGATTAGCAAAAATACCGAACAAGCCATGATGGACTACATTCACTGATATGCCAGAGGACATCATTAACCAGAAAGGATTAATTAGTTTCAAAGCTATTTCCCATTATCTTATTTGTTACCATAGCACTTCTACTTTAGATGTTTTTATTCTTTTCTAATACTAAGCAGTAGGAAACAACTCTGACAAGGGAAGAAAACTAAACGATATGTTTGGGGGTTTTTTCACTTATCTCTAATTGGAACAACTCCATGCTTTTAAATAACAGATAAAATTGAAAGAAGATATTATATGTCTGAAACTGTAGTTGCATGTAGCTATTTGCCACAAACTTAACTCCTCCATAAATAATAAGTAAAAGGAAACCCCTGTTTTTCATACGTTCCTTACAAATACTAGACTATGACCGTGGTGCCTTTCAAAATCTCTACAGGAATTCCACTGGCAGATTAGACATTAACAAGTAGACATGAAATTCAAAAACACAACCGTAAACTTAAGTTTAAATGTGCAGCTCAGTTACTATTTTTAATAACAATTTTGATGAATCAGGATTAACTAAAAATCTTGTGTACTTCATAACCAACATTAAATGACTTCCAGACTTTCAACAAAGCCCATATCTCCCATTGGGAATGATAATCTTGTGCACTAGGTGACACTGATAATTATAACATAAAAGCAGGAAAGGAGTCCTTTGCTTCTGCATGCCTGACAGTCATCTGGTACACTTATTAGTACCTTTTTGTCAATAAGTATTTGTATATTCATCTTTGTAGGTTTTATTCTGAGTATAGAAATATTTTTTGGGAGTTATAGTAAGTCTGTTGACTGCATAATTACTAGTACATGGGGACCCCTGGTGGCCTAGTGGTTAGCATGCAGGACTCTCACTGCTGCGACCCAGGTTCGAATCCAGCCAGTCCCCCGGGCAGATGGAGCCCGTTAGCCCTGTGAGGCCATCCATCTATGAGAAGGACACTCTAAACAAACCTACGTCCTGAGGACCTCACTGCCATTGTCCAAGCTTGCTTGGCCCCGGCAGATGAACCTTAGGATTAAAGGGTGGGCTCAGTTCAGCGCAGGCTGTGTCTCAACTAAAAAGTCCATTGCGCAGGCTGGAAAGGTAAAAAGACCTTTCCCCAAATCTTCATTCGCGAAGACTGGCCATTATTACTAGTACATGTTTTTGTCCTTTTTTATAGACTAAACTATTTTTTCTTAGGATTGAGAGATTTTGCAGCTCTAAGAAATTATTTAGAACTTGAATTCTAGAGGATATAAAGAGATACAGAGGATACTCTAAGGGCTTCAGCTAGATATTGAAACAAGAGCCAGGCCTAGAAGAGTTAACTGAGATATCTTGGCCTGCTAAGAAACCTCAATACCTGTTTTGCTAGAAGAACGTTTTAGGAGCACTGGTTAATATCATGTTCTGTTCTGCTCACTGGACCAAAGGCCTTATTATAGAAAGAATAGGAGTAGTACACACACAGTAATAAATTAGGTAAACTAGACATTTGAATAAGATCTAGAAGGCCCAGAGCCAGGATTTTGCAAGCTTGAAGAATTCAGGTCACCTAATTGAAGAGGTCAAATTGAGGAAGACGTCCATGGAGACCACCAGAGGGATGAAGGCTTGAGCATAAGACCCCCACAGTAGAAGACTGTGCATGTCTGGAAAGACTCCACCCAGAGACCAGCCTACTTATTAATATGTATAATAAATGATGTAACCATGTATCTAAAGTGTATAAAATGGCTTAGTTTTGCACTTGCAAGTCGAGCAAGTTTGTCCAGCGCCAGCTGGCTTGCTCCCAACGTTGAATAAACAAATACCTTGCTGCTTAAAGATAAAAAAGTCTCTGAGCAGTTTTTCGGGCCAATTTTTCGGATTCAATATACTTTATATTATCATCCAGCCTTTTTTTATGTCAGAGAAAAAGACATTTGTGAGGTACAGATAAGATCTGTACCTCACTGAGATCTCCTGGCCAGTATCAATAAAGCAGGAAAAAAGTGCATAACAACAATGGCAGTATGCTGAGATAGATTGGTGCCCACTTGTAAGGGGGTAAGACTCATAATTCACAAGCAATGAAGCCACAAGTGAATTATAAAGCTTTCAGCCTTCTCCAGTGGAGATAAATGAGTCTGTCTAGTAGAACCAATCATATGAAGTGTTAGGATAGGTCTTCTATGTCCATAATCCTCTCTCGCATAATTGTTTTTTTAGTGTTTAACACAATAAGTAGAGAATAAAAGACATTCTGCTGTTTTCTCCACTCTGTAGCTGAGGATCCATTGCTCTGGAAGGTGTTGCTTATTTTTGTTTCGTATTTCTACCTAAAGCTTCATCAAAATCATCATGTTTAGTAAAAGGCATATGTAACAGAGCTGTCTTTGTGGTTTTTTTCCTTAACTGATACATGAATTCACTTTTTTTGGCTTTTCTTACTACTATTTACTTACTAGCACTACACTTGCATCCTCCCACCTCCTGCCTGGCAAGTACAATTGCTTCTCTGGTGTCGTATAATTTTTTCCATGCTCCCTGGAGAGAGAAGGGTAAAAACCTGCCTTTAAAGCAGTAATGTGCTGCTGTTCACTGGTATTTGTTATGCAAGCCTGAAGTGTTGTTACTGAGATATTAATTATGCCAGGGGCTGAATCCCTTTCGAGGTAAAAAAATTTAAATATGATCAATCTTTTAAAAGTCATGATAACGATGGGTTTTTCATAAGGTAACTTCTTAATAAAGCTATAGGTGTGCTGTGAGACAATCCAGCATTTGCATAAGATGAAAACAAACATCACCCTCAAAATTCTATAGCCATTTTATTTGGTACATTTTGAATTATTTGTTAGATGTCTCATTTGTGTTTCTGACAAATAGGTCATATAAACTAAGGCACTGGAGTTAAATGGTGTGAGGGTAATCTGAGAGAGAGAGTGAAAACAGTATGCTGAGTCTAAGAAGTGATTAAGATTACAGGCAATGCAAGCAGAGATGGCAACAATTGAGATTCCACGCTGATTTGTCATTGTAAGATCTTTTGCTTATCCATTTAACAGTTTTGCCAGGTTCAACTGAAATGTTTGATTCTAAGTGCCTTTTTAAATAATATTTAAATAAAAACAAACAAACAAACAAACAAAACCAAACACCCCCCCCCAAAAAAGGAGACTCTTTCAGCTAAAATATTCCAATTATTTCACAAAATCAGCTAAAGCTAAATTGAAATATATCATGTTGCAATATTTTTTTGACCACTTTGGTGAGAACACTGTCTATATTCACAGTAATCTATATATGTAGCACATGAATATTTATGGACTGTTTTATTTCAGGCATGTCCTTTTGCTGATTTTAAGACACATTGCAGTTTTCATATGCATGATAGAGTTATGTTAAAATTTGTCAGTACTTTCTCTAGAGATTCTGATTACAAAATGAGCCTACTCTTGCTCCTCAGAGTTCTTCCATGATGTGTGATGGTGAATGTACCAGTGACAACCTTTGCTTGGGACTTAGAGACTCAATGAGATTTTCTCTGTAGTTACTGTTCTGCAGTGTTCTGTTGACAGGCGTAGAAGTAGATTAGAGGGGTTATTTTTCTGAACTTCATTACTCCCAACTGGTGTTCAGGTAGTGTGAAAGAGAGAAAGGAACGTCTCTTCCATGACTTAAAAAGAGTGTTTGGAAGTGAGAGACAGATGGAGAAAGACGCAATGAATAGGGAAAGAGGAAGAGAAAGAGGGGTAGGAAGCAAACACAAATAAGCAAGATTAGAATAGGGTAGAAATGGAGAGGGTAGGAGCTGGAATTACATGATATGGCAAAGAGGTATGAAGAACTGGCAAGAAAGAGGTTTAGGATTATGCAGGGAGAGGAAAAGGACAGGAAGATATATACACTGTGAGCATTGCTTCAGTAAGTTAAAGTATTTATTTTATGAAGCCTAATGTCAAGCTGAGAGTTTCCATCTCTGTTGTAAGGTTGTACTAAAATCAGGAAAAGATTAATTCTTTGTTGAAAAGCTGTTTCTTCAACCATTTATTATGAATGAAGTTGAGACCATGGATAATGCCACTGGCTAGAAACTGGTTGCCTGTGTCACTAGGCCTTTAGGAAGAAAAAGTTAAACTACACAATGTCCAACACTTTGAATTAAACCACTGTAGCGGTAGACTCAATTTTCTTTCCAAAAGGTTTGATTTTTTTCCCATGAAGGAATATTTACTTATTCTCATCATCTAAGACCTTTTCAGAAATAAGTTAATAGAAATCATTAAGAAGCTGTATGTGGTCTTAAACTTCAGGTTTACATAGTGAAATGGCCTAGCTTTTTGTGAGTGGCAATATCTGCTGTTGTCCTCCTTGTTTGTTTATCTCAGCAGAGAGGAGTTATTTATATTATATTGTGATAGAATAATGCCTTCCTTACCTTTGCTTTTAAAAACTGAACTAAACACTGCTCTTTGTATAAAATATGTATTTAAAAATTAGAATTACTGCCCAGACTGAGTGCAAGTATTTATTAAATCACTTACCATTTACATATGTTTCATTTTACTTGGTATTATTTCCGAAATCCTCAAAAGCAATAAAAATCTTATGTTGTAATAGTATCTCCCAAGTTAACTCCTTTGGGCTTTTTATTGTAGGTTTCAGAGAGAACTCAGAACATGATACTATGAAATGGAGACTAAAAAGGGATTTCAGCTGAAAGCATATTGTGTTTTCTACTGGTAACTGAAGTTAATAGAACCTGTCTCATATACATGTAAGTCAGGCTCTGGCATTTCTATAGATGCTTACATTTCAAATATCAGCAACCTGCAGATCCTTTCCTTTTCTCTTTCTTCCCGCAGACCCAGTATATAAGTTGGAAAATTCTGAGTAAGGTTACTAATATTTTGAACTAACACTATAAAAAAATATTTATTTTTGAAATGTACTCAATGTCACAGCAAAACATTTTGGAATCTTTATGCCCTTACAAAGCTGCTGTGGGCCAAAAAAATACCATCAGCAAGCCAGAGATGTTATGCTGGCCTAGTTCCAGCTGCAGAAATTCAGGAGAACAGTGCTGATATGGAGTCTGACAGTTTAACAGAATCACAGAATCACAGTGTTGGAAAGGACAACAAGGGGACATCTAGTCCAACATCCCTGCTCCACCAGGGTCATCCTAGAGCACATTGCACAGGATTTCATCCTGACAGTTTCTAAATATCTGCAGTGAGGGACATTCATAACCTCTCTGACCAATTTTTTCCAGTGCACAGTTACCCGCACAGTAAACAAGTTCTTCCTCATGTTCAGGTTAAACTTCCTGTTCAACACTTTCTACCTGTTGTCTCTTGTCCTGTTGCTTGGCACCACCTCTTGATACCCTCCCTACAGATACTTACAGACATTGATGAGGTTTTGTTTCAGTTCGCTGTTTTGAAGGCTGAACAGGCCCAGCTCCCTAAGTCTCTCCTCATAAGATATGCTCCAGTCCCTTAATCATCTTCGTAACTCTCCACTGGACCTGTTCCAAGAGCTCCACGTCTCTCTTGTCCTGAGGAGCCCAGAACTGAACAGAGCACTGCAGATGTGCCTCAATAGGGTTGAGTAGAGGGGTACAATCACCTCCCTTGAAGGGCTGCACAGCCCTTTGGGGTATCAGTCACTTCTCCCAGCTTTGTGTCATCAGTGACCTTGCTGAAAAGGTACCTGTTCCTTCATCCAAGTTACTGATAAATAAGTTAAACAACACTGGACTCAGTATTGAATCTTGGGGGACACCACTAGCGACAGGCCTCCAACTAGACTCTGTGCTGCTGATTATGGCCCCCTCGTATCTCCTGTCCAGCCAGTTCTCAACTCACCTTGCCATCCACTCATCCAGCCCACAATTCCTGAGTTTGTCTATGAGGATGTTATGAGAGGCAATATCAAAAGCCTTGTTAAAGTGCATGTAGGAAATATCCACTGCTTTCCTCTCATTCATGCAGGCGGTTATGTCATCAGAGAAGGCAATTAGGTTGATCAAGCATGATTTGGTGAATGTATGTTGACTACTCCTGATCATCTTATTCTCCTCACTGTTCTTAGAGGTGGCTTTCAAATGAGCTACTCCATCACCTTTTCAGGGATTGAGGTGAGATTAACTGACCAATAATTCCCTGGCTTCTCTTTCTTGGCCTTTTTGAAGACTGGGATGATATTTGCTTTCTTCCAGTCCCCAGTTTAATTTTTTCAGATAGTTGTAGTGAATGTTACCTATTCCCTTCTGAGCTTGTTTCATTTGCAGGACTTGGGACTAGAGAAAACCTTTCTACACAGATTCCCAACCCCTGCCTCAAAATCACACCTGAGAAATGACAGAATAATAAAGAAGGAACTTCCCTTAAAGAAAAGGCTACGACAAGGGTGATAACGGTCCAGCCTCTAGCCACACCCCTCCGATTTGCCAGCAGCTTGTAGGTCAGTGCAAAATGTGTGGAACTAAATTGTATTTTTCTTCTGTTTGTGGAAGACTTCTGAGACTTAGGAAAGAATGCTGCCATATTTGGATTTACTTTTTCCTGACTGAGTATCAGGGAAAGGTGCTGCCATCTTCTAAATATCATCTTATCATACTGAAAAGAGAAGACCATCACATTCAATTGCACCAGTTTATGATGTTTGTTTTTATTTCTGACAATAGCAACAGAACAGTTAACGGTATGTCTTTTCCTATGAAAATAACATTACTATATGTTACTGACCATCAGTGAACATCAACAGTAACCCTTGCTCAAGAAAATAGAACAAATGAGCAATATACTCTTTCTATGACACGGACAATTTAAGCAGTAATAATCCAATCACATTAAGGAATTAGTTATGAAAAGGATGTATTTCTGCCTCTTACTAATCAGGACTTCACTGTGCAGAGATATCTGAGAACTGCTCCATTCCACCTACAGTCACTTTCATTTCAAGTAACCCATAAAGAATATTTTTCCAAAACTACAGTATTAAAAAATCTATTTTCAGTTCTAATTTTTTCAGTGGAAAACTTGAAATTTCCAAAAACAATCCCATCATTCCATAATGATGTTGTTGCCATGCAAATATGCAATATTCACTAGTTTTGAGTGCTATTGTTTGCCTTCTTAAATTCTTTCTCCAGCACTGGACTTGGGTTATAAATGAAGTAAAAAGGGGGGTATAAGCAGTAGCAATCAGAGGAAAGAGATAGTCAAAAATGTGTCCTTTTTCTGCCTGTCTGCCTATCTCTTACACTGCCCCCACCCACAGATGTAAAAATATTTTTTTCTGACGTTATTATTTTTCCTGAAATTTTTCATTGTGAAGAAAATGATGAGCTTAGAAGATACTTTGATGTTGGACCACGGATAATTCTTTTGCTCCTCCTCCTGTGTTCTATTTCTAACAAGGAGTTTTATGATTCCTTCTTGATCATGCTGATTTTGTCATCAACTCTGAAATTTTTCTTTTTTTGCATAAACAATTTTCATTTATTCTTTTCCATTTGAAGTGAAGTGTCAAGTAATTACAGCCTTAAAAAACTTAGCCTGTAAAGAGAAAAAAACCATCAGGAGTGCTTGAGGAAGACAAAAGGCATAATGAACAAAAAGTCAGGACTTTTGGATTATGAATACTGCAGTGAAAGGATGAAGTGCTGGGAAAATACAAAATATAAATATGGTAATTATTTAAAACATGCTCAGTTTTGTTGAACTATTTCCTGCATTTGGCATTTAGGACAAAGGTCTAGACAGTGTAGACACATAAATGACTTGCAGACACATCAAAGTCTACAATTTGGCAGTGGCAATTTAAATAAAAAAGGTAAAAAACCAAAGATGACTCCCTCACTCCCACACCACAAAAAAAAGAACCCTACAAACAAAAAACCCAAACAAACAAACCAAACCAGAAAAAAACAAACCAAAATCAAACCAAAACCAAACCAAAACCAAACCCAGAGAAATATATAGGCAATGTGTATTTTCTAAATAATCTAATCTCTTTAGAGGCTAATATCTTTTATAAGCAATGTTTTTTTTCTGAATGTCAGAGTAGGATTTTTGAAAGACTTATTACTGGGGAAAAATATATTAAAAGCATATTAAGATTGACTTTGAGGTTGAATATGTAAGAGAACTGACTGGAAACTTAAAGGCATGAAACTTGTTCAGCTGAATGACACAGTAGTGTGTCTAATTCAATCCCAGTGTGCAGAAGAGAAGAATTCAAAGCATAGAAGGTACCTAGAGAATACTAGCCCAAAAAATTTTTATTTCCTATTAGCATGTATTTAGTCTAAAATAAAAATTGAGATTCTTTATATAACCCCTGGATTTTGTTGTACATGTAAGATATATTTCCAGGTTTATTTAATGCTTCTTATTTTTGCTACTGAATCTCTAAGAACTATGCTTATATGAAGGAGTATACATGGAACCCTGGTGGCCTAGTGGTTAGCGTGCAGGACTTTCACTGCTGCGACCACGGGTTCAAATCCCGGTCTCCTGGCCTGATGGAGGTCGTTAGCCCTGTGTGGCCATCCATCTATGAGAAGGACACTCTAAACAAACCTACGTCCTGAGGACCTCACTGCCATTGTCCAAGCTTGCTTGGCCCCGGCAGATGAACCTGAGGATTAAAGGGTGGGCTCAGTTCAGCGCAGGCTGTGTCTCACCTAAAAAAATCCATTGCGCAGGCTGGAAAGGTAAAAGACCTTTCCCCAAATCTTCGTTCGCGAAGATGGGCCATTATTATTATTATTATTATTACATGGAACTGTAAAGTTTATATGAGACTGACTTGAAAGAGAACTTGAATGGAATGTAAGGTGTGTGGGAACAGAAGTTTTTCAATTCTGTGATTCTGCTGAAAACAGTATAAATAAGGTGATTAAAGTAATTTAGGGATCTATTTTCTCATCTTGCCGTACTGGGACTTATTCTACCTATAACATTGCCATTTTGTCAGATCAATATGAATGCTCCAAAAGAACAGTGTAAATGAAAATGACTGCCTTACTAAATAAGAGTCACTGTCTCTTAAGGATTTATCAACATTCACACATTCAGCGTCTGAATATTCAACAGTTAAATAAAAATATTGGTAGTTCCTCTACAGTTGATAAGTTCATCACTGATCTGAATCTAAATTAAATTTAACAGGAATTATATGTCTGTAAGTTAGCAGTGTTCTGAGAAATCAGTGCTTCCAAACTGCTTTTCCTGCATCTTGTCAGCTTGATAGGGCCAGAGCTGTGGGACAAATCAGTGCTGTAGGAAATCCAGAACTCACTGGAGTCAATTCCAGGGGCAGCAGTGGGGAAAGTATTAAGACCTTTATATTTAGTAGCTCATTTGAGTGGCTGTCAAATTATCCTGCTCTATTAATTGCTTTGGATATCAAATCAGTAGTTCTCTTGGAAATGAATTAATTCAAAGTTTAAGAAATTATGGGCTAAGTATTTACACATTGCAAAAGGGAACCAGGTGTTCAGAAGTAATTGCCATAACATAAACACTTCAAAAATAATTAAATGCAAGGCAGTCTTAACAACAATACTAAATCTTTATCACATTTATCAAGAACTAAAGATCATTTCCTAGCTGTCTTCTTGTGAAGAGTAAGTTCTTGCAACAGACTATATTCAACTACTTGATTTTAATCTGCCCAAAGAACATTTTTTCGAAAGGAAACAGTTTTCAAATGCCTGATCTGACTTTATTCCTTATCTTGTAAGCTGACCACCTCCTGGTGTACAGCCTCAGAAGTCTCCCCACCCAACAGGAACCACAACTCTGCGTTTATTCCAGGAACCCAGGCTTAAAAATTCCTTTTACTGGTAGCTGCTTAGTTGTAACCATGAACAGAGAAACAAAGTTCTACATATTTTTGGGCACACATTATTTGTACTACTTTTTTCTGTTGGTGTATAAACTAGAGAACAATTTTTACAAACTTTTATTCAGAAGTTATGAATCTCATTTTCTACATTCTGGTCAATCATACCTGGCAGTGAAAGGAACGATTATGTGGAGCAGCCAGCTTGACAAGAAATAATATTTCAAACTGTCATTTTATAAAGCAGAAAATCTAGAAAGCATTAATGTGGCTCAGTTATATTGCTTCCCTTTTTAATTTTGGGATAGTACTTTACAATATTTATTCTAGGACATGTTGACCTACCATGGTTAAATTCTTGTTCTGACTCTGTCTCACAGGCTATATTTCCTTAGGGACAGGATGTTTCTCTTATTTTGCCAATTCCATAAATCTCTATTTCTCTAACTTTAAGCAGCAGCACAAAAATTTTTTATTCACATTTAAGCTGCTGTTTGCACCTGGTATAAGCGTGGTCAGCACCACAGTGGGAAGAGAATTATTTTTGAATTGTATCAAAACCCTAGCAAAGCAAAATCTGAAATATAAAAAGGCTCATCATGTGTCCCCACATTAAAGTGATATACAAGTGGTTTGACAAAAGTGTGACATGAGGGTACTATTCTACTCATGAAATGCATCCCTCTTCCCTGTACTCCCAGCATTACTTGAGGAATGGGTAGATAAGTACTGGATTCTTTCACTTTCATATTTATCGTTTTGCTTTGATGAACAGCATTACTCACTCGTGCTTTTTTCTGCCTACTGATTACAAAAACACCTTAATTAAACAGCTAAAATTAGGAAATTCAAAGTCTTCTGAATGCCAGTGACTTAAGGAAATATCCAATCTGTCCTTTGATTTTCTGGATAGATATCTTAATGTGGTACTCACAGCTATGCAACTATTCATGAAAGAGGAGTCAAATAGAAATAAGCTTTTCTTGTCCTTGTGATGAACTTGGTGATGAACTGCCGTTTGTTTACCATCAAAAGTCTCCTAGATAATCTTTGCTTATGCTAGTGATATTTTTATTTTAACATTTATTTTTGTCACAAATCAATACATAAGAAACTGGGAACCAAAGCGCTAAACCTTGACATTTGGTAAGATTTTTCTCTAATTTTCTTCCAAGGTTTGGGTCGCTTGCTGCTTAATTGCAACACTCACTTTCATTTATGGTAATCACTTTATGCTAGTGTGGTCTTATAGGTTGCTCAAATAAAACTGTGAAGAGTCCATTTCTAAATGTCAGTTAGCCACATAATTCCCAGAATAAAATTCAAGACTTCTAGTTTTAATGCTGCCCTTTCTGAAGTGTATAAAAAAAGACTCAAAAATGGCTGAAATGCTTTAAGTAGATTATCATGTAACTGATCTGTGCACATTACTGTGTGCCATGCTTCTGCTCAGATACCACAGTGACAGGTGCCCTGAAATTGAAATAGATAAATGGCAGAATATGCATGTAATAAATCACCATGGCCTCAGCCAGTGAAGAGGTATTACTGTTAAGAGTAATAGTACTATTAAAAGTGTGATGAGTGTGACCTGTAACAGAAGGACTTTGTGTACTAAAACTTATAGTTTTTAAATCTTCTAATGTGTGATATGAAGGTTGCTACACTCACCTGTTCTAGGTTAGAAATTGCACAAAACCATTTTACTCTTTAGCAACAGAAAACTGCCTCATAGAGTGGCCTGTTTAGTTGAAATTATTAGGTTATATTTTATAACTTATGTATGCATAAAATATATAACAATATACTTACTAAGTTCCATTCTAAGCATTACTTATTCCAAATGAGCTTGAATTATACACTCTAGTGTTTGTCTGTATTTTGTGAATTTTCTGCAAGTAGTCATTTTTACATTTGTGATTTACATTTCTATCTAAGAAAACTGGTCCTAGTTTTAGAAATTATGCATTTGGCTTTGTCTTTTTTCTTTTGATCTCTACTACTTCTGGAGTTCAACATCAGGTTAAAAGGGCATTTAGAATACTCTAAGGTAACAGAGTATCTGCAAGCATAAACATCAAAGGTTTTCAAATTTCTATTTTTGTTTTTCTGGATGAAGAGAGTCTGACAGGGTGCTGCACACTTGCTCTGCCTTTGACTTTATCCTTCTTTTCTTTTTTAATATTTACACACAATTTATGTTGATTTTGTTTTTTAATACAAGCACATAAAATCCAAAGTAGTAAAGGAAAAAGACAAGAATGTTTCACTTAAATAGATATGGGCCTAGCCAAGCAACTTTGCAGGGATAGAAATAAATTTACTGAGCTTCTATTTCTCAGGCTCAATATGTAAGGTAGTGAAAATCATACATGAATAAGTGGGTTTATGTTATGGTGAGGCAAACACCTAAGAGAAGGAACAAGTGATACATCAGGCAATGAACATTAGGATAGAGAAAGTATCTGTGATTCTTTACCTGTGACAGTTCACTAAGTTTTGCAATTCCATGTATAGTCTAGTGATATGAAAACTCCTTTTCAGAGACTAATTTATATTGCTTTAAAGATTTTTTTTAAGCTTGCACACATTT
Source organism: Neopelma chrysocephalum (assembly GCF_003984885.1). Lineage (NCBI taxonomy): Eukaryota > Metazoa > Chordata > Aves > Passeriformes > Pipridae > Neopelma > Neopelma chrysocephalum. The sequence goes on along the minus strand of NW_020925579.1, from coordinate 1,160,647 downwards.
TTCTAAAGGTCTTCTGTGTTAATTTAAATATCAAATATCTAGCAACACTTTTGGGCATGAAGGTCCAATACTCATAAAAGTGTGCTGCTGCATATGTGAATGCACAGACATACACATATTATCTTGTAATTTTGTACATCTGTGTTCTTTTGGGTTTTTTTCTCTTGCTCTTGCTCTCTTTATTAAGGGCCATTTCTTCAATAAAAGAGGAGAGGCTTGGTTTATCCTGACATGTATAAATATAATACTGATAAAACAGAAAAGTTACTGTGGTTTCTGTGGCCTTAAGCAGGCAAATAATGTGTTATTAGTGCTCATTGCATTGAACGAGGAAACTTCTGGAGCTGATTGTCTCCAAAACTTTAGGTTTCCCGTGAGTTGTAATGCACAGACCTAGCTTGAATAACAACATAATTTAAACACCCTAACATAAATAATATATACTTAATATTTGCAAAATAAAATTAATTTTGTTCGTACTTTTAAATCAGGGAATTTTATTTCCTGGGTAAGCTACTATGTAGTTCCACTGCAAAAAGCAATTTGGTCTACCAATATGAATAAAATTGAAATATTTTCATGTATTTTTATCACTATTCTATTTCCTAGTTGTGTATATATGTATAATACAGACCCCAACTAGATTCATTTTTCATGAAGATGATTAAAGCAGGTCTGGGCAACACTAGTGGTTTCAGAAGAGTCTACCACTACCAAATTATAAACAGATTTAATTATTCTATCACAAAAAACTACAAGAGCAAAATAAATACAGTTACTGTAGACAGAATCTCTGCAAGTCTAATTGCCAGAGCACACTAAGAGCTTTCAAATAGTAAGTCCTTAAATAATTGATTGATATGGGAGAGAATAATGACATCCAGGTGTGAAACCTTAACCTAAGAGTAGTGCTGCATACTCAGTGATATAATTGCCTCTATTACCATATCCCAGTCTATCATGGTCTTTTGAGTCATAGAAACTGGATTGAAATGAGAGACAAAATATGTTCAAACTGCAGGTAAGATCTGAAGTAGAAATATATAATAAAATCCAGGTAACTAAATTGCTACTTGAGTTTCGAAAGTAGGGAAGGTATTATGCAAAAAATTATATTTAAATGCTATTCACAGCCTGACCTGCTCCAACAAAAGGAAGGGTTAAGAAAATTCACACTGGGAACAAAAAGATCTTTTTAATAAAGGCTCTCAGAAATGCAGTAGATCTTTCTTATGTCCCTGTGAGAATCTGTCTTAGGTATTTTATTTCCATGCAATAGTTAGGTCTGTGGAAGGTTCCTTTGGTAGTTTCTTTCCCAAAATCCATGCTAGTCAGGGCCTAATTCTTTTCATGACTCTAACAAATATGAGCCAATGTAAAATGTATTTTCATATATATTTTATATTTGTTTTTGTGTGGTGCCCAATGTAACAGAACATGGAAAGGAGCTATTTCATTTGGTAGACCTCATCGCATCACGGTACTGTTGCAGATGTTACCTTGCCAGTTACCATTCTGAAATATATTCTGCCACCACAGAGTAGAACAACAGGACTATTAATATGAGTGATACCAGTGCTTTTTTTTTTTCAATGCCATCTTCTGGAAGGGATGTGTCCAGTAGAAGCAGGATCATGGAAAGGTATAATCAGTTGTATGACCTCATACCTCCACTGTTGTTGAGGCAATTTCTAACCAAATAAATTATATTAGCAGTAAACAGACCTGACTCTGACTTTTCTGTGGACATAGTCAGCAGCAGGTGTTTGCTTTCATATCTCCAAAACAGGTCTCTCAAAGAAGTACATGAAAATTTTGCTGAATAAGAACTTGAAATTTGCACTGCAACAGCATTTTGATCTAAGAGCTATGACAGTTTTCACATTCTGCTGGAGGTCAAAACTATAGAAATAATGTAAATTCCCTCACTTTGCAGAAGACACCTTTTTAGATTGCTAAAAGTAGTGAAGACTACTGAAAGACTTACTGTCAGCATTATATCTGTATTGCCGGATCCCCGGTTGGTATTAAATACAGCTTAAGTATACAATCAACAGGGTACCCTTGTCTTAAGAACTGTTTAGATATATATATTAATAGACAATGAATAAAACTCTCAATCAGTTCTATCTAATGCAACAGGCAATTATCAAAATTGGTGTGATAATATACACTTCTCTCCTGTCCCCATAATGGTCTGTCAAAGGGTTTCAGGAATAAGGAATTGAATTCTTGGAGCAAAAATGCATCATGCCTGTGCCTGTGGAACTGCCTTCACTGAAGCAAGAGATCTAAGAAGCTTCTTTCTGCCTCTTCTACTACAAGGACAACTCCTGGCTGAAGTTCTGCTGCTGTTTGGGAAGAGTCATGTGTTTTAAGTTACAATTATTCTACAGGAGGAGACAGAGGGTTTAAAAACATTCCTGCACCAAAGTTTGTGACTTGGAGCTTCTCTCAAATGGAGATGTTTCTGAAGACAGGGAAAGAATGTAGTTGTTCACTGGACTCTGAAGGACATAGCAGCTATATCCTGTAGGTGTCCTGCTCTGGCAGTCTCTCTAGTTTCTCATCTTCCTACATAGTGAGGCTCAGAATAACAGTAGTTCCTTTTGTTATCTTAATATATTGCTGTCATACCAAGGGTTCCTGCAGACGAAGATGCTGGGGAACAGATGATGTTAACTTTGTAAGGATTAGAGAGCATGAAGGAACACACACATCCAAATATTACTTCTCTACACATGGCATGCCCATGTTCTCCATGAAGACCTTTTCATGTGATAGGTAAAGACTGCTCCTAGAAAGCAGGTAGAGCAGGGGCAAAGGTACCATTGTGCCTCTTTCTTTGAAATGTTCCCTTCCCATTGCATAGGGAGTTATGGGTACAGGTAACAATTTAAATGCCCAGCAGTATAGTAATTCAAGATTCACATTAAAAAAAATAGGTGGGAAGCAATCCTTTAGATTTAGAACTAAACAAAATGCACTTTCATTAATAAATACTCTGCACAAGTACCCATTGGCATTTACAGTGGATTCATATAAACAAGTAGTTTAATGGCAGAATACAGAATTATTACAGAATACTAGGATTTATGAAACATTTATTTAAAAGGAGGGAAAAATTCTACTTATATGCCTATTTATAGTCCATCTAAATTGTACAAATTTTATACAAGCTGCATTTATACAAGTACTGATAATAGATATATGCTTGTACACAGAGAATTTTAATTATTTACAGGGATGACAATTTGAAGCTAATTCTTTCCAGAAAACCTGAACAGTTGAAGAGTAACACTGTTTCTGAGACTCCTTAAAAACTCCTTTCATCTCCCCTATGACCACACAAATTTCCCTTGTGGAGAAACTCACTATTTTGCTGTAGCCTAATGCTTATGCACAAAGGACTATGCTCTCATTGTAGTTCCTTCCTTAAGAAAACTGGAGAAAAAGCTAAGGAACCTAAATTCTACTTCTTGGCTTCTGACTGGTGCTTAGCATGTGACAGAACCCTTCTGTGCCTTGGGTCTTCTTTCTGTAGAGTAGTAGCAATAACAACCATTCATGTAAAGTATTCTGGGTCTTACACCTGAAAAGCACTTCATAAGTGTCTCCTATATTAATACTGTTACCACATATAGTTAAGCCCCTCTGAGTTTAGCAACCTTTTATCTTCCATGGTTTGGGTTTTTTAATCTGTTCAGCTGAGTCCTGAATATAAAATTCCAGTCCTGCTCTGAAGAATTTTCTTCTCGTTTCCTGTCATTTAGATGTTTATCTTTACCTTTTAGTTTCCTTTTTCAGTTTCTTGTTGCACTCCTCTTTTGGTTCTTATGGATGAATATGAAGCGCAGGCCAAGAAAGGATGCCTGGAGTACGAGAGTGTTTCATTCTTGATTATACTGTCGTATACAGTTCTCAGCAATAAGTCTTGGTCTTTCAATTTGTAGACTCCAAGGAGTTGATAAACGCCTTGTCTATTTCAATGCAGGTTGGATAAGTGATGGAGTTAAAGGATTTCATTATTTAAAGACAAAAGCCTGGGTTTGGACTAGATTTTCAATATAAGACAAAGTTAATTAGAAAAGATGGGTGCTGTGAAAACATATGGAAGCACATTCTGCTCTTGGTTACCCTTTTAATGGGACAGTGAGAGTTCTATGTGTTCAGTGGGAGTTCTATGTATTCAAGACAGGAATGTAGCCTTGAGGGTTTGATTTTTCCAGATATTAGAAGCTCAGGGCCATTTGCAAAAAATGCATGTATAATTACACATTTAATCTGAATGTATATTTGCTCTGATTGCAAATGCAAATCAGGTTGTGGGGATGGAAATGGTCAGCTGAGTTTCAATACCTGAGCATCACACGAAGTCACAGTAATTGCACATGCAGATTAAGCATGTAACTGGGCATATATTTTTGGAAGTGGCCTTATGTTTTGATGCTTTGAAAATGAGGCCTTCTGAGCTAATTGTTAATAGATGTCTCTTGTTATTTTCTTTTTTAAATGGCATTGACAAAATTAGTGTATCATACATAGAGCTGATCTTGCACTCATTATTCTATAATTTGAACTTCATCAGAGATGCTTCCCAGTGTCTTTCTTGGGAGGAATGGCCTTTTATACCTGGGAACATTTTCAAGCAGAGTATTTGGATGAAAAAACACAGTACTAGCGGGGTCTTTCCCATCTATCTCAACATTCTTCTACAGCATTATAGCTATGGCTATGGCTGTGCATATTATAGACACCAAAACAGTTCTTTTTTTTACAAGCTAATAGAAAATGTTCTGCATTTCGACAGCAACCTAAACTGGAAAAAAGGGCTGGAAGCCTGTGCAATGAAACCAAATAGATTTGTTAACAGGGAAACAAGACAATAGCCATCTAGAATGAAAAAATATTGTAAATTATGCTCTGATTTCTCTTTTCAGGTATTTTTTTTAATAAACAAAGAAACAACAGTATAATTTCTTTTCACTATTCTCTATTTTTATCACCGTTTTAATTATTAATTGACCCTAATCCTACATTAAAAAAATAATTCAGGGTGAGTTGGCTGATTCTTATCCAACTTAAAAAGAATTCTCTATTATAAACTGTTAAGATGATAAGAAAGAAAAATTTAAAAGAAATAGAGTAAAACTTAACCCTAAAATGGAAATTACTAAAATTTTCCCTTTCCCTTTCCCCTTCCCTGAACTTCCCTTCCCTGAACTTCTCTTTACAGATAAAGAGAAAATAATTGAATAAAACTGGTGCCCAGAGCTCTGTGGCAAGGTACAACTCAGGATGACCTGTATTGTAATGCCATCAAGAGTTGTGGCATTAAAAGGCATAACTTTTTCAAAAATCACTAGTTATTTTGATTCTCTGTGAGATTTCCATATGGTTTTCTCCTACATGAAAGTCCCTTTCAGGAATAAACCTCTTGTAGGTTATGTTCCTTTTTCTCACCTTAACAGGCTGGCTTTTCAAAGTACTGTTTTCCTTGTCAATGACATCACTACATAAAATACGAATATTTTCATTGCATTGGTGATTACTAGGGAAAAAGGGAGGATAAGTAGTTTGGCAAGTTTATATAAAACCTGCCAATGTTCTTTATCTTATGAGGCATATACTCCAATTCCTACGCACCTTAGAGCTGGAAGATATACATCAAAGAAAATGGAAGTGACAAGAAAAGATAGAGAAGTACAAGGTGATAAGAGTTATCAAAGCGTCCTGTTGGGAGGAGCTGGAGTCTCCATGTCCCTGGATAATCCTTTCAAATCATCCTCAGAATCTGTGACTCACTTTCTCCCACAATAAGGATTTGATTTCTCATCAATTCCTGAGCCAGTGCAGCCTGTAATATGATACAGCTCCCACACAGAGACTTTGTTTGAACTGCTGGATAGTAACATCTTCTTGTCTACCTTAATAATATCTTAAACCAGGGCCTAGGAGACAACCTTGTCTCAGAAGTGATCACTTTGGCTCCTCTCTTCTGTGTTCTCTGGACTTTTTTGGAAATTATTTTCTTGTCCTTGTTGTTGTATTTGTGTTTTCACTGTTGAGTCTTTCAGATGCTTTGGGAATAAAATTAACATACACTTAAATCTTCTGGTGACCTAAACTGGGCATAAATTATAGAATTTTGGTCAGATATCTAGTTGACAGTTTGATTTTTCATGGTTCTAGAAAGCCATAATTTATCAGGGTCTGAAAAGCTTGGATAAAAAATTGTATTTTTTTATGAAAAAGAAATTAAAAATCCCTAAAGAGTAATTCAAGTATTTTGAAATAGGGTTTTGGTTTAAGCCCAACAACTAAGCACCACAGTCATTCGCTCAGTTGGAGTCAACTGTCCCCGCTGTATTATCTTACAACTTCTTGTGCACTGCCAGCCTGTTTGCTGTGATAACAGTATGAGAAGCCGAAAAGGCCTTGCTGCTATGTAAGCACTGCTCAGCAACAACTAAAACACTTTCTATAAAAGTGCTTTTTGGATGGAAAAGAAGTGTTCCCCAACTCAAAATTGTCTGCAGGAAAACTTACATTTTAACAGCAAACTTTTTTTGTATGGAAAATCAAGGTGATTCTTTTCCCAAAATGTGCAGCATGTAACATTATCTATCTAGTCTGCAGGGAAGTTGCAGCCACATGAAAATATCAAATGAAACTGAAAATTGAAGTCCTATGGCATCCCAAAGCAGATTACAGTAGAATGTTTTGAGTTTGGAATGTCAAAATATTCTAGCTTGATCTCAAATGCAGAAATGAAATGTTGGATATTTTGAATATTCATTATGATTCAAAACAAAGTTAAATGTTTGTCTTGAAAGCAAGAGAAATTGCATGACATCAGGGAAGAACTGACCGATAGAAAAGCACAGCCGTGAAGGAAGTAAGAGGCACAGTTGGTAATTATTTTTGTTGTTAGCTGCATTAAAAGGCCATTATATCAGGTAAGAAAGCCTGAAGAAACATTTTAAAAACTAAAGGTGGTAATCTAATCATCTGGTAGTATTTTTGAGGCTTTTGATTTTCTGGGGGGGGAATACAGAACAGGAAAAAACTACATCAGAAGAAAATCAATTAAAAGTGTTTATAAAACACTTTTACAAAAGCAAGCCTTTGATCAAGGTCACATGAATGCTGCCTGCAAACATTAGAAAGTGAGGCTATGCCTCCATTTCCAGAATCCTCATTTTGCCTCTGGATGAAGACCTGATACACCATATGTGAGCAATCTGACTCCACCCACCTCATTATACCTGTAGATAGGAAAATAGTTTAAACTTGCAGTTAATTACCTCTTCAAATAGAATGTATAAAAGGTACAGGAAACCCCTGTGGAATCCATGAATTATCAATTGTAATATGAAAAGAATTAATCCCTGAAGATAAATTATGTAGCAGGGTAGGGCTGGTATTTTGTTAAAGGCCTAGTTTCGCCCCAGTAAGAAAGGATCTATCGACTTAAAACACATGGAACCATATGAATTAAATTAGGTCACTCCTCATGTTACAGTTTCAGATTTCATAAAGTCCAGCTTGTGGTTATGTCATGCTTCACATCTAAAGCGCTGGTTGATGACTTCCGAAACTCTTCAATATTGCACTACCAGTGATACTTACCACAGCTTGACCACAACACTTTCCAAGCTGATGTTAATAGTACATGCAGCAGTTTTGTAAGTCTGATCATCTTTTCCTTCTCAATAAACAAATATTTGTGGTGTGATTGTGGGGGGCTTAACTGTCTGAGTCCCTTGTTGTGATCAGCTCTTCTGGAAGAAAAAGGCAGCAATATGGTCCTGGCTTGATTATCGGTAGTGATAATGGCTTGTTGAAAGCATCCTTTTAAAAGGGATGTAACAGCAAAAGCTTACTTAGACAAGAAGAACGAACAATTGCTAGAGAGCAAAATACAAATAACTGGTTTAATCGTGTTTCCTTAAATTATATTAAATATAATTTAATTTTCTTCTCTAGGGCATTGGATGGAGAGGGTGGACACAGGCACAGAAAGTTTGTTAATCGGAGTGGAGCTGTTTAGACATCATTTTTTATGCGAACTCTTGGATTATAAATTGTTCCTCAGCAAATGAAAAGCTACACATAACAAGAAGCTTTTGTTATTTACCTTAGAATGTTACTATTCCTAGAATGAGGCTCTCTTGAAAACAGAGACATCAGCACGTCCATACAGTCTCCCTTGTTTCGTTAAATTAATTATGTTTGCAGACGTAAAAAACGTTGCTTATTCAGTTCATTGAGTTTAAGTACCAAAACTTTTGATTTAAAAGTCACATACTTCAAGAAGCCAAAGGCATTTAATGAGTATTGGAATAAAGAGCTATGCTTCATCTTAGGTTAAAATATTTATGAATACATAATTTGAAATATTTCATTAAACTCAATATTTTGGCTTTCTTTCATTTGAGCTTACACTGGTGTAATATTCTCTGAAAGTGCTGTTCTACTATCTGCTGCATGCATTCTTCCAAAGTGTCTTTGAAAAAACAAAATCAGAAAAAACTTTTATCATCAAACGATAAATATGAGAAAAAGAGAATCTCCTGCCTGTAAAGTACCTGGTCTGAGTCCTAGCTTCCACCCTTCCCCTAGCATGTGCCATTATCATCTTTGGTTTTGAGGCCTGTACACCTGTCTCTTGCAGAGCTCCTATGGGTCTGGATAGGATAATTTGGCTTTCAGCCTGCCCTTTCAAAACCTTAAATTTTCTTTTCTTCTCATTGCATCTTTAAAGAAGTCAATTAGCATTTTGCTTTCGTGGACAGTTTTAACAAGTCAAGCCTTCAGTGGGTTTTCAGCTTTGTGAATAGAGGACCATTTACTTAATCGTAAATTCCAACAGGTACACAATGACTTTGAAAGGTGGATTTAAGGTAAATATTAGAACACTTCATTGTACTCCACTAGCACCTCCCAACATCGAGTCACAAGCATAAATTTTTCAGTGCTAAATAGATAAATAGCTCCAAATCATCATGTGTTGCTGTTTACAGCTCTCCCTTCAGCCTTTTTTTTTTCTCTTGAGCACCCTTTTGTCACCTTAACTGATCCTGTAGTTCAACGTATTTACAAAAAAATGTTGTCAAAATACTAGTGTATCTCTAGCCACATTCTTCTCCCATTATCTCCTTTGGGAGATGATATCTACTAATATCTTTCTCTTTCTCTTCCAGTTCACGTCTATGAAACTATGGGTTTGGCTAATGCAGATGGGTGTTGACATACCTCCTTCATCTTCTCAAAGCACGTGAAAGTGGCTCACTACAGTGGAGAATGAAGTGCCAAAACTTCAGCTTTAGAAAAGTAACCAGATGCTGTAATATTTAGATTAAGTCACAGAAATGGAAGTGTTTGAATGAGGTCTTGGAAATTTTAATACATTCTGCCTTGGCAAAGGCATATCTTAAGAGGTTTATACATGTATGATAAGAAGTCTGTACATGTATGATAAATGTGAGATGTAGAGGAGATTCAGCAATGTATATTCTTCAACAATGTATATTCTTTCTCACATTTTGTTTATGATCTGAAAAATTAAAGACTTTTTAAATAATGATTTTGGCCAAACCTATAAAAAAGATATCTATATGTGTAAATCAGAATGCCTGTCTAATCTAAATTCTTTAAACCAGGCTCAAAACTGCCATGTGAAAAACTGTCATGCTGCAGTCACCTAACTTTGGAACAACTTGAGTGCAGTCCAACCTCTTTCTTTGATTTTTCTGTGTCTGAAGTTCTGCTTTTGTGACTGCCTTGTCTCATGCTCCAACATAAATCTCAGTAGCAGAGCCCCAACTCTCCTGTACTTTCAATAAGAGTAGTTGTGACTGCTTTAAAACGGGTCTGTTGAAGGAAAATAAGTTATTGCTAGGCTAGGCTTACACATTTGTTAAATTATTGATTGATTATAGCACTGATGACACAAAGCCTCTGTCCACTGCTATTCCAGGGGTACAGATCAGCACTTGCATAACACTGGAAAAGTAGTCAAACCAGTAGAATACAGCCCAGTTTAGACCTAGATGCATATTCTAACACACTGCTCCCCTCTTCTAGAGAAATAAAATACCAAAGAACTGAGTTATTGCAAAATACTAAGATTATGTCTTATTTTTAAATTTTCCCCGTAAGTTGCTGATGCTGTAAAGCAATTAATAAAATAAAGGTTTTAAAAATAAAAAGTGAACAGTATGAATAACTACCTCATGCAGAGTGTTTCTATTTCATAGTAGCAAAACTTAATAAAGAACCATGCTTCCAAGAACATAGTAAGAGTAATTATGATACTTAAGGTAAAATAAGGAAATAAGGTAAAAAAGTGAAATGATACAAAGGAAGTAAGTTTCAATATCGACATTAACATACAAGAGAAATATGTTTGTTATATAAAAAAGATTCCTAGAGAAAGCTAACATAAACTAGGAACTTTAACATTATTAAAATACAAAATGTAATATGCAATTGCAATTGCTGGGTTATAGGGATAGTCTAAGAAAAACCTACGTTTTATTTAAAAGATATAAGTAGTGGAAAAATCCCTTCTACCTAAACTATACTTCCAAAAGAAAGATATTTTTTTGAAATTGTACAGTGTTTAAGCTGTACAGAAATTTTATAATTCTCTAATACTGCATTTACGGTCCACTTGACTCTTGATATTATATTCTATAGTCATTAAAACCATAAAGAAACATAGAAAGCTTGAAATGAAGGACATAATTTTCCTTAAGAATTATTATCCTAATTGCAGAAGTGATATGTAAAAGGAAATAGGGGAGCTCTAATGTAACTACAGAAAGAAAAGAAGAAAAGAGATGGAATGGAATCTTAACAATTGTCCAGGTCATTTGGTCAGAGAAAGATTGTGTTTGTAAAATATGACCTCTTTCACCTTAAAAATGTAGAAGAAAAAAAAATTGAACAAAAAAAAAGTGAAGAAAAACAAATAAAGAAAAAAAATGCAGAGCCTTTATTAGGCATTCTGTAATTCCTGTCTATGAGAGAGGGAAAGCACAAGTTAAACGAGATTTCAGTCTGTGTATGAGAGAAACAGGTTGTACAGGGAACATAATACTACTTTACAGTTACTGTGAAATAAAAGCATTTCACAGTAATAATGTTGCAAACCCATGGTTGTTCTACTGGATATAACAAATGTGGGGCAAACTGTAGTATTATGCCATCACTTTTCCATGAAGTATTTTTTTCACAAATGTTTTTTAGAAACTGGATTACAGGGAAGACTAACTCAGTACAAATGAGGGCTATTCCAGCTCCCACTGGAATTGCCCAGTGTTTCAATCTATCAAGATTTCTCTATAAGGCCTCTCTAGAATGAATGGCTCCATTTAATACAGTATCATCTGTAAACTTACTTCGTGTGCACTGGACTCCTATGTCCAGACCATTGACAAAAGCATTGAAGAGAATTGGCCCTAAAAATGAGACCTGGGCAACAGCACTCATGTTACCAGATGTTACTCTATTTACTACAATTCTTTGAGCCTGACTCTTCAGCCAATTTTTCTTCCATCTTATTTTGTCACAGAATTAAGACAACACTCTCAAGCTGTCTAGGCTTTAGGAATCAAGGATGCCCTGTAAGCCCTGAGCCTTGCAGGACTGTCAAGACAGTTGTGTAGCTTACCTTATCTGCATCCAGTTTTGCAAGATACCTGCTCTATCATGAGAGGGGAAGAAGAATGTAGAGAAAAGAGGGATCTCTCTTGCACCTTTGCAAATACTACTTCCTTGCTCCCCAGGCAAACTCATGGGGTTCTCCGGTAATGGGGCTCGAGGGATCAGGGTGAGTTGACAAACTGCCCTCTCCACTGCCCTTGGGGAAAGTAAAACAAAAATAGCTTTATATCTCTGAGGTCTTTTTTAATATATCTCTGGAGAAAATAACTTCTTTTAGTTTAGAATGTTCCCATAGCACAAAAATCCAGAGTTTCTGTCAGTTCACTTTTTGTTCTTTATTTGTCATAATGAATATTAATCTGTTTCAAGTATAGAGAGAAAAACCTAAGTATTTTTTTTGTATGAACATGTTTTTAGAGAGTTACAGTTATTTTTGGAATGATTAGATATAGCCTGGTTTCAGAAGGCAGTAGTGACATGCAAACTATCTTCACCTGTTCTGATTTCAAATGCCACTGATAAGTAATGTCACAATCTGATGAACTACACAGAAATTCTTTCCACTTTACAATGATCAGAACCCAATGCATTTTCAAGAACCCTGAGGGAAATGGCCAGTACTCAAGGCTTCCCCTATCCAGCTTATGTGCCATGCCCTCTGTCAGTTGACTTCCTAGGTTGAGTTCTAAGTTTCAGAACCTTGGGAGTTTGCATACAATGCAAACTTAAGGTGATAGGATGGTCACCATCATTGAGTCAGATTGCAGCTTTCTATATCATAAAATGTAAATATGGCCCCTGAGACTCAAAGGAGAGACTGTCAGCCTCTAGGGTAACTGATCTAATCATGAGACCATGATTGAAGGGTGCTATCACCATTCTGTATGTTGTAGGAGAAAATGCTGGTTGCTGTTGGGGTTTTTTTGCAAACTGTGAGGTAGACTTTGCCCTTAATATTGTCTTGAAACTGTAGCTCTTGGTGTAACACAAGAATGGCACTATTCCTTTCTCTCATCCTCTTTATATACAATATGATCCATACTTCAATGTATGGATGATAGACTGAGCACAATAGTGCTGATGACAGTTCATATTGTTGGTACTGTAATACCTGTTCTGCTGCATGCCTTGTAAAAATAACACTTTTTAAAAATTATTAACTTTTTGTTATCTTTAAAGAGGTATTATGTTCTCCATTTCACAGAAGCGGAAATCAAGAGTCAAGTGAAAAACAAGTAAAGGCAAGTGGACCAAGGAAGCCAAGTAGGGGAAGACATAGAGTCCATTGCTTTTTCTGTTAGATCACACTAAATGATATTACCTATAGAAATATTTTTGTCTGCATCCACTTTCAAAAGGGGAAGTCTGTTGAACAGAAAACTTTTAAGATCCCCATAATTGATATGTTTATAGTGTGTTTAGTAAAGATAAAAATGTTTTTCATAGATGTTATGTGTAGATATTTGCTAATGCTCCATAAATCTGTTTAAGTAATAATAATAATAATAATGGCCCATCTTCGCGAACGAAGATTTGGGGAAAGGTCTTTTACCTTTCCAGCCTGCGCAATGGATTTTTTAGGTGAGACACAGCCTGCGCTGAACTGAGCCCACCCTTTAATCCTAAGGTTCATCTGCCGGGGCCAAGCAAGCTTGGACAATGGCAGTGAGGTCCTCAGGACGTAGGTTTGTTTAGAGTGTCCTTCTCATAGATGGATGGCCACACAGGGCTAACGACCTCCATCAGGCCAGGAGACCGGGATTTGAACCCGTGGTCACAGCAGTGAAAGTCCTGCACGCTAACCACTAGGCCACCAGGGGTCTCATCTGTTTAAGTAACTTAAATTGAATTAATGCACAATATCTAGTTTAATATAAATTATTTTTAAAATTATATTTAAGGCAAGCTAGTATGTTATTATTTGGATTGATCTCGGAGGAAAATTTCCTAAAAATATTTTAATTATGTTACTGTTTCTCTAGGAGAACACATTAATTAGACAATGAGTTAAAAATTATTAAGGTGTTTCTGGTTGTTTTTTTAGAGGTAAATGAATACTGAATGCTGGTAGCATTACTAGGACCAGGGGAGATTAGAGACTTAGGAATTGGATGTCTCACAGAGCCAAACTGACTTTACCAGCATGAGTCTAACAGCCACACCAGCCAAACCAAGCAAAATCAAACCATTATCATTGAGGGAGACCTTGGAAGGAGTAGCAAAAATAGCAACACAATCATTCCACCTCTCAAAAGATTATCACAGCAGTTACTGTAATGACAGTGTGGTTTTGTGGTTATACTTGTGCTGCACTCTGGTGCACAATGGGGGGTTCAAACTACTTATGGCCCCTACAGCTTTATATGCCATCTACTACTGCCTCTCTGGACAAGGTTAGACTGAGTTTAATGACAAAGCACTTACGAATGAATGTTCACAGTCATACAAGTAACAGTCATGTAGATGAGTGAGAAAAAACCTGAATGCCTTTGGTTTCCTGGTTCACTGTTATTTTGTCTCTTTCCAAAATGCTTTGGTCTCAACCATCAGCAATGATTTTTTATTACAAGCTGTAATTTTCCATCTCTTACTTACTCAAAGATCACACAGCGGCCAAAACTTTATCAAGCCATTAGTAAAAAACCAATAAGCTGCTTATCCTGAGTCCTCTTCTGTAGTCTTAATTACAGTGACAATGAAGCCAGTGTTGTAAATTAATAATAAATACGTACATATAAGTAGCCTCTACCAAGTGCCAGCTTGAACTTCCAGTTTTTGCTCTTTGAAAATCTGTAAAGTGTATGTATAGGCCAAGTATTCCAGGCCGGGTGGGGAAAAAAAAAAAATGAAGAAAAGACATTGCATAAGTATGAGCAACAGAAACAT